>NC_040238.1:7754118-7966618 GCF_001444195.1 Xiphophorus couchianus | reverse complement strand
TTGGGGGCCGGTGGCGTATTGTTCAGTGGATGATAGGGACGGGATGGCCAGTGCATTTGGTCTTTGACCACTTACCTTACACCTTACCCTTAACCCTACCATAACCCTAACCCTTACCCTTACCCTAACCCTAACCCTAACCCTTACCCTAACCCTAACCCAGCACAGACATAACATTCAAAAACACAAAAAAACACATGTACCTTTAGTGCAGCATTTTATACGCCATGGCTGGGATGCAGTTTCAGCCCTGGTGCTGGAATCTAACCCAGCCTGGTCTTCAGCCCAGAGGAGAAGGGCTGAAAGAATCTGGATCCACAGGCTGGATACACGGATCCCAAAGGGTCTGAATGAGAGGTAGGCTCCACCTGGTGGACTCCTGACAGGATGGCCCGTGCACATAAGGGGAAGGGGAAGAGGGTGAGGGGGAGAAGGAAGGAGGTTCAATTTTTTGGACCTCTGACCTTTGACCCTGAACCCAAACCCCAACCCCTAACCCTACCCCAACCCTTTCCAGCCAGTGCCTCCTGCCGGAGACGTTCCCTGGTGTCCTGCCTCTCTGGGATGACCGCGGTGACGGTCCCGTTCCTGTGGAGTCAAAGCAATGGCATTATTATAGTGCCTACCCCTAAAAAACTCCAAAGGGAATGCCTAACCCTAACCTTAGCATTCTATCTGCTAATTATTAATTATTTATTGAGATAATTTTCTATTTATGCCCTTCCCAACTATTTCCCTAACCCTAACCTCTGGAAACCCTGTGCCTCATCCTAACCCTCCCAATTCAACCCTAATTTACTTTATACTCTTTAAAAATAAAAAATGAAATAAAACCCTAACCCAACACTGTGCATCACAAATGTATATACACTTTTTTATCTTTTTGTATGTAAAACCTGTAAATTTTATAATGTATGTAAAGTATGAAGGTCACTCAGGACCAATTTCGTTGTAAATATCTGTATATATCATAATTTTTGTAAATATTGTAAATAACCTGCTTTCTCTTGTCCATTTCTGTATTATCTGTATTATTTTGTATATATGTTTGCTGGAACCGCTTGAATTTTCGGTGTAATGTAAATGTTTGTCCAGCAGGGGGAGGCAGCGCAGTGCAGCCCAATCAGCTGAGCGGGGGCTTCTCCCCTCCCAAATGTAAACAACGCCGAATGCGGCGCTGACGGCCAATTAGAGCCTACCTTTTTGTAAATAGTTTTTAAGCTCGAAATTCGAAAATGTTCATGTTGCATATATAGTTTTGTTAACGGACTTTCTGGCAGATGAGACAGTGAACTGCCTGATGAAGGTTCTTTACAGACCGAAACGTCGCAGTTTGTTTGCTGTCTCAGTTTAATTATTGTTATTAAAAAGTGCCTGACGGCATTAAAAGAAGCCGATTTTAGTCCGTTCTTCATTTAACCTTTTATTTAGAATTTTCTATTATTGATTGATTTTTTTACTCAACCTTTTTTTAAACAAAAATTAGTTTTAGTTAAATATTTTTTCCGAACTTTTAATTTTAATTATCCGCACAATGGCGTGGGATCCTTATCCCAGAGATGAGGAAGACTGGACTACGGTCCATTATCACCGGGGCAGACAGCGCACCTGGCAGCCGGCCGACCGACAGCGCTACAGACCCCCGCAGCAGCAGCAGCAGCAGCAGCAGTACCGGGGACGCAGCTACGCCTCCGCCGTCCGTACCCGCCCCACGAGCCGCAGCCGAAGCTACCGTCCCCCACGGTACCGTCCCCAGCCGTACAGACAGCCCCGCCCCCGCTCCCGTAGCTGGCACCGAAGCTCAGCGCAGCAGCAGCAGCAGCGGCAGCGCTACGCACCCAGGGTGCAGAGCCGGGACGAGCACCCACGATCTGACGACCCGCTCTTCGCTGTCAAAGTCAGGGCTCTGCACAAGCTGCTGAAAGCGACACATCACCTCCAGAATGTGTCGAGGAATGACCGGGATCCACCCGCGATTCAGCGAATCACGGCTAACCTGGCCTCCGTGATCAAGCCGGCTCATCCCAGTCCGAAGACGCTGGAGCTGATCGACGGCAACGCCAGGGACTGGGCGTGGAACACGATCCTCATTCTGCGCCAGCACTACGAGGAGGTGCGCGCAGCGGAGAAGCAACTGCTCCTGGACCTCGGCGGGGATCTGCTAGCTCCACTTGAGGTGGCCATCAAGTGGGCTAAACGTAATCTGGGCAGCAGATTCAACCCAGAAACAGCAGATGAGGTCCAGATCTACCTGCTCAAGAGGGAGAAAAGGGCAGCCTCACCTTGCTCTTCTTCCTCCTCCTCATCTTCTGCCTCCTCGACTCCCCCGCCAGCCCCTCGCCCCCCTCCTCCTCCATCCTCCTGCTCATCTGCTAGCTGTCCAGGACGTAGAGACCAGGCGGTGGACACAGAAGAGGACCTGGATGGACCTCTCCCTCCTCCCTCTGCCACGCCCCCTCCCTCTCCGCCCCCCCGCCCTGTCATGACAACCACTGCAACCATGACAGAGCCCACGCATGGCGGCTGGACCCCACCAGGCTCAACTGAGGAGGACAACGAGACGGCCACGCCCCTTCCGCCACCGACTGAGGACGCCACCACGCTCCCTCAGCGACAGGACAGAGCTCACAGCAGGAACACCGCACCTGCACCACAGGGGACCCTTCCCCCTCCCCCTCTCTGTCCTTCTCCACCAAAAAGGGCAGCACCCCCTAAAAGAGGAGAGAGGGAGCTCACCTCGGTCGCTGACCTGCTCAAGGAGGAGGTCAAAAAGTACCGGGGTGCAGCTTCAGCTCCGTTGCTTTTCCAGGCCTCCGACCTGGCACAGCAGGAACGCAGGGCCTCACTGAGGCCGAGGACGGTCCCCCTCCACCTCAGACTGCAGGTCAGCACCCAACGGAGGCTCACCTTTGACCCTAGGGTGGAAACATCGGCTCCAGCGGCTTCCTCTTCCACCGGTGAGTCCACTGCTCTTCGACCTGCACAGGTGACGGCTGCAGCCAGACAGTTGGGAACCCAGAACAAGAACCGCAACTGGTCTCTAGATCTGACCAAAAAATATGTTATCCTGGGTGACTCTAATGTGGCTAGATTTCCAGCCTCTGATAACCCAGATCTACAGGTGGTCAGCTTCCCTGGGGCCAAATGGAGACACCTCACCCACCTGTTCATGAGGGCACCTGTGATGAGCCAGGTGGAGCGCATGATCCTCTCTCTGGGCATCAACCACAGAGCCCAGAGGGACAAGAGAGCAGCAGTCAGGGAAATGAAGACAGCGCTGAGGACGGCTAGGATCAAGTGTCCTAATGCGCAGATCTTTGTTCCTGCCATCAACTTCTCCCTGACGCTGCCCTTCCAGGAACAGGTGACTCTCACTCACATGAACATTGAGATCACGCAGCTCAGCCGGTTCATCCCAGCTCTGCCTAGACGGTCCTTTACAGTGAGCGGTGATAACATCCACTGGACCAAGTCGACTGCAGCTCACATCTTCAGCCACTGGGGTGAGTGGCTAAACTAGAGTGCCCCAAGAGCCTTCATGTGAAGGAGGGGCATGCTAATATTGTAAATAAAAATGTGTGTAACCTCTCTAAAACGTTCACCCTCAGTGATGCACAGTGTTCCCTTCTAAATAAGGGCTTAACTTTCATCCCCACTCAGGGTAACAAATCTTTAAAAAATATAAAAATGCAAATGAGATATGATTTGCAGAAATACCACAGAAGGATTAAATTGGCCATCTATTACAAAGATGAGGTTGGTAATGATAACAAGAATAATTTACCTTTTATGCCGGAGTCAGACTGGGCTCCTCCAATCGCCGCTCTCCCTCCTGAGGTGGAAAACTTAATTTCCCAGGACCTTGATTATTTGGACAGAAAATTTAAATTTATTAAAACTATACCTAATCTAAACATAGAAGAAACAAAAGCACTAAAAGAAATAATGATCAATAAAAATATTATTATAAAACCTGCCGATAAAGGCAGCTCCATAGTGATTATGGACAGGGAGCAGTATCTGTGGGAGGGATACAAACAATTATATAATGAAACATATTACAAAAAATTAGACTCTCCAATTTATAACAATACGGCCCCCCTTGTAACCAAAATTTTAGACAATCTACATAAAAAGAAATTTATCAATGCAAAACAAAAATCTTACCTGCGTGGCTCCCCTGAACCTAGAGCCAGGAGGTTTTATCTCCTCCCGAAAATCCACAAGGAGCCGGAAAAATGGAGCAAACCCCATGAGATCCCTCCCGGCAGACCTATTGTCTCCGACTGCGGGAGCGAAACCTACCACACAGCGGAGTTTATTGATCATTATTTATATCCCCTATCAATTCGGCACCAAAGTTATATCAAAGACACTTATGATTTTGTAGAAAAAATTAAATTAATTTCTCTACCTCAGGACTCTATTCTATTTACAATTGACATCGACAGTTTGTACACTAATATTGACATAGATGAAGGAATCAATTGCATTAAGAACGTATTTTTGAAATATCCAGATTCGAGGAGGCCAGATCGTGAACTCATTCAATTATTAGAGATTAATTTAAAAAGAAATGATTTTGTTTTTGATGGCCAATTCTTCCTCCAGGTTAAAGGCACGGCCATGGGTAAGAGATTTGCACCGGCCTATGCCAACATTTTCATGGCCGAGTGGGAGACCGGTGCTCTTAGTACGTGCAGGAGGGCACCCCTGCACTACTATCGGTACCTGGATGACATCTGGGGGGTTTGGACTCATTCTGAAGCAGAATTTCAGGAATTCCTCCAGCACCTGAATACACATAACCCATCTATCACAGTAAAGTCCACTACCAGCGTTAAAGCGGTCGACTTTCTGGACACTACCACATATAAAGGACCAAATTTTGATACAACACACAAATTAGATATTAAAGTTTTCTTTAAACCCACAGACACACATGCTCTGCTATTTAAAACCAGTCACCATCCAAAGCACACTTATGCTGGCTTAATCAAATCACAACTCCTCAGATTTCATAGGATTTGCACACAGAAAACAGACTTTGAGGAGGCAACTAGAACTCTGTTTTCTGCTCTTCGTAAGAGAGGATATTCCAGGTCTTTCCTGAGAGCAGGCAGGAAAAACTTCCTTGAGTCCAGACCCCCCGATTCATCTCCGATGATCCCTCTGATCACAACATTCTCCTCCTCAGCAGGACAATTTGTTTACAATGTTAAACAGAATTTCACTAAATTCCAATCTGACACTTCTTTGCTCCCAAATTACAAAATAATTGCGGCCTACAAAAGGAATAAAAACCTGAGGGATTTCCTCGTCCGTGCTGAGGTCAAACCTTTGAAGACACCAAAGGTCAAAGGTCAGAGTGGATTCTTCAAGCAGCTGCACTGGGTACAGAACAGATTCAACAACACAATTTTCAAATCAGACCAATCAGGAAACCCCAAATCAAAAAATTGTGTTTATTTAATAACCTGTCTAATTTGTAAAATCAGTTATGTGGGTGAAACGAGTAACAGTGTCCTTACTCGTTTTACCCAGCACAGACATAACATTCAAAAACACAAAAAAACACATGTACCTTTAGTGCAGCATTTTATACGCCATGGCTGGGATGCAGTTTCAGCCCTGGTGCTGGAATCTAACCCAGCCTGGTCTTCAGCCCAGAGGAGAAGGGCTGAAAGAATCTGGATCCACAGGCTGGATACACGGATCCCAAAGGGTCTGAATGAGAGGTAGGCTCCACCTGGTGGACTCCTGACAGGATGGCCCGTGCACATAAGGGGAAGGGGAAGAGGGTGAGGGGGAGAAGGAAGGAGGTTCAATTTTTTGGACCTCTGACCTTTGACCCTGAACCCAAACCCCAACCCCTAACCCTACCCCAACCCTAACCTAACCTCAGTGTCTGTATACGTGGATGAGTGTATGTGTGATGCCTAAACCTAACCCTTGACCTTTGACCCCACCCTAAATATATGTGTGTGTACTTGCCTGATGTGTCCTTATCCTAAATGTGTGTGGATGCTTACGTGCTTGTGCAACGTCACTTACCTTTTGTTTCAAACCAATCCTGGTGTGTCAATTCAAATAATTTCTGCATTTTTTGTAAGTCCATGTGAACATTTTATTTAAAAAGAATGAAGAACAGTATCACAGGGGGTGCCTAACAAAATTTAAGTTGCAGGAATAATATTAAAGAGGGGGCCGTAAGAAACAGAAACAGAAAGAAATAAATACATACCTGATGAAGACACAGAAAAAGTCGAAACGTCGTATACTGAGCACTAGGGGGCAACAAAGAGTAACAAACTCAAATTCAAATTTAACGGACGAGGAAGAGAACGGAAGGCTTGTGTGTGTCAGTTGGAGACAGACGGCGTGGCGGGAGGCTGTGTGGGGGCGCGGGATGGCCCGTGCATCACTCTCCTGTCGTCGGGCAGGCAAGAGTTTCCCCACACCTAACCCTAAACCCTAAGTTTAAACCCTAAGTTTAAACCCTAAGTTTAAACCCTAAGTTTAAACCCTAAGTTTAAACCCTAAGTTTGGTTTTGCACAGCAGTACTATTCCTTAAAAAAATAGTAAAATACATTCCTTTTTTCTGCATTGACGGGTTTAAATGTGTATCCAGTTAAAACTACAAGATATTAACTTTAAGAAAAGTTGTATGAACCTATACTCCAATTGTCTTACAACCATTAGCTCACATTTTATTTTAAGGGGCCATGTACAAATATATGTGGAACATAACCTCCTATCACCTGGTATCCACATGAGGTAATTTTACTGCAACATGCTAGTTGTAGACCAGAAAACATTACAGGGGACAGTGAAAATGGATGATTACAGAACCCAAAGTTCCCATGGAAGCATCTGATCCAAACGGTATTCTGGTAAAAAAAAGAAAAAAAAGAAAGTAGTGGCACAGGGTTAGCGTGCCACTACTTGCATAATTACTTAACCCTGGAACAAGACACCTCACAAAGACATGAAGCTGAAATAACTGACCATCTCACAGCCCCGTATTGTCCATATATATATATATATATATATATATATATATATATATATATATATATATATATATATATATATATATAACTCCAAGATGGGTGTAATTGACCTTATGAGTTGCTACCAAAGAAGTGGCAAAAAATGGAAATTGAGAGTAGTAATTAAGGATCTTGCTATAGCCAATAGCTGGCTGTTGTACTGCAAAGAGCAATGTGTGACACACAAAGAAGAGCATCAAGCTTTTCTGCATGGAAGCCGCCAAAATGGTCTTGGTTTAGCTTGCTAACTGACTCTTCAGAGTGGGATTTGAGCCAGAGATTTTACTGCAATGGAAAAAGCGCACACTCAAGGCATTGCTCCATGTCTCAGTCCATGAAAGATCTCATAACCATATGCCAAAGGCAGCAAACTTGAAGAATGCAATGTGGTGCCGAGTAAAAGCACATCAGAAAAAATTTGAGTGCTGTTTTTATTGCAAGGTGCTCTGCTTACAGGCAGATTGCAATTGTTAAAAAGCTGTTTACACATAAGTGTAAGCATGATCCCATAAGGGGAAAATCGTTTGAAGTAGATTAAACTAAACTAAATGCTTGAAATTAACTGTTTAGAACAGCAACAATGCAATTTAATTTGAGGGATTTTACTTTTTAGGGAGATGTGTCCCGTACTCATTAGCAGTACTTTGAATGGGCCACATTATGGAAACAGTCACAACTACTGTGTAGCATTTTGTTTTGGAACTCAGAAATAATGCTAAAGAAAGAGTTTTGGATTTCATCAATAAATTGTTCATGTTTTTACATTTAAAATGAATGTTCTCATATGTGGACATAATTTGTTTCAGCAACTAAATCATGTAAAAAGAATTTTATATTTGGGCTGATTGGGACCTAATGATTGCAAAAATCAAAGAGGATTTAATAATAGATGCCATGCAAGAGCTCAGGTCTTAGGAGGTTAAAGCTGTTTAGCAGACCTTTAAGCTGAAGATTTCTTAACATTCATTCCTTTTGCAGTTAGAAGCAGTGGAGCTGTAGAATTGAAGAAAGAATACCAGTTGCTGTGTGTGTGAGGCTATTCCTCATAGAAGACTGGACTGCATTTAAGACTCCTGAGTCCTAGAGTCACCTTTCCCACGTGCTGTTCCTATAGGCGGAACCTGGGAAGGCTGATACGTACCGGGCCCCTGGTTTCAAAAACACGCTATCCGTTAACACCGCAAGGTGGAACTAGCATGCCCAGGAAGCAGAAGAGTTCTCCGTTGATTCTCTGGTCTGGTCTGCGTTGAATGCTGGCAGTCTGCAAATACACTGACTCACCTTAGATATCCTGTGCAGAGTGAATTGCACACCAGTAGATCTCCACCAGGTTGTTGCAGGCCCCCATGCTGTAGTGCCCCAAGAAGGAAAAGCAAAATCAGCCATAGCAAGGTCTCACTAATCAGCCATCATCCCAAGGAAGGAGAACCTGGTTAAGCCACAGCAAGCTGCTGCCTTCCAGGTCTCCACACACTTCATGGGATTCAAACCATCATCCCTGAAATAAGAGCAAAGAGCGATTCTAGTGCCATCATACACCGCAAGACCTCTAGAAAGCTCATTATATATGGTCCAAAAATGCATGACCACATTAACAAAGTGATGAAACTTACCCAAAGCTCCCAGCAGGAAAGTTTTCTATGATCAAGCAGGCAGCAGTTCAACAATTCACACCTGATTCTGACTCATGGTGCCGATTTTCAAGATGTTTAAAAGCTCATTCTAATTCATCTAGTTAAACAGAGGAGCTCATGCTGATCGCAACAGTATATGGTTTCTTAGAGTCTGCAGCACAAACAGAAAAACTAGAAGCTACAATCTGAAACCTCACCATGCAATGCATTCTGGGAAATGCATGTTAAAGTCCATTTCTGACTTCTGAATGGCGTTAGCAAACATTTCTGGCACCTAGCAGAAGCTCAGAGATGAGATTTGAATCTGAGCTGTGACTTATGTCTTAAAAACAGAGTTTGAAGACAAATCAAATCAAATAAAACATGGTTAAAAGAGTAGACGCTTAAAAACAAAGTCCAGTCTTCTGAGCAGCAACCCCTTCACTAATTTATTATATAACATCGCAGCAGCACAAAATGTTTACTTGTGTTTTCATGAGCGTCCTCTAGAGGGCACTCACTGATTTATTTTGTACATGAATTCATGTACATCTGTACATTAATCTGAGCATTAAATAAGCCAATAAAAGGAAATGGAAACAGATGAATTTTCATCAGAGCAGATTAAACATTAATCATTATTTATGGAAAAAAATAAAGCTGCTTGTTAGGGCCATAAATAGGAAATATTTAAGTTATTTGTATGATGGTTTGTTTTTTATTTTATTATATTTAGTAAGAAGACTGATATTTGTTCAGGCCATTTTTATTGTGAAATTTAGATTTATTTTGAAAGGCTTGCTTCCTGTCGGGCCATATATTGTATTAGAAAAGCTTGACGGATTACCAAGACACGGAGCAATACAGTTTTTGACCATGTAAGCTGTGTATATTTTTGGAAAAGGAAAAAGAGGAAGTGTTAAACTGATGTATCGTCATTTTTGTATTTGCATTTTTCACTATTTTTTACTGATAAAGAATTTTCGTTAAATTCACGGTTTGCACGCGTTCTTTACTTCCAGTGTCTAAGGAATGACACAGATATTGGATCTGTTGCCATAACACTGCTGTTGCTTTAGTGTCAGTTTGCAGAGATTCATTTCTGTGCTGCCATGTTAGTGCAGCTCTTTGCTCTCACTGATTGATTTCAACGCCTCCATTATTTCCTCAGTCATGTTGTTGTAGATTAACAGCTGAGTTTGGATCTTTCTCCTGTTCATGAATCAGTTTGAGCAAAGCTTTGATTACTGGGCAGAAGGTCTCACATCATTACAGCTTCAACATAAAATATATTTTTTCTTATACCAATTTCAATTTCGAATTCTTATTAGTGTCCATGTGACATTGGCATCAACCTAACTGTGCCGTTGTAAACAAGGGGAATATTTTCCCACAGAGAGCAGAACTGAAATGATTTTGGGCTAAAAAATTACAGAATTAAACAAATTTACACAAAATTATCACAATTTGCACATAAGCACAAAGATAGCAACCTTAAGACACATTTTATGTAAAAAATTACAATAATAATAATAATAATAATAAGTTGATTTGGGTTTAGTTACACTAAAAATTGCTGGCAGGCCTGCAGAGTTTCAGGAATGTGTATCTGAATTTTGCTGTTAAAAAGTTGACCAGTTTTGGGGGAAAAATTGAAAGTTATCTTATAAGCTTCTTATTTGTGAAAAACCTTTTTTACTCAAGAATGATGTACATAAAATTATTTGGAACAGCTACAAAAATTCTTTTAGTATTTTCATAGAAGTGGAAACACTCAGCAGCTACCTCTTATTTAGATTTTATCCTTGATAAAAAATTTTTTAAAAAAAGATAGTAGTTGGGAATCTATTGTCTTTCTACAGGAAATCCTGACGTCTGTAGAAATGAAGAGGAAATATTTCTTTTAGCTTATCTTTAGTGATTTATGGATTTATTTTCTTCTTTAGAATATTTATTAAGAGGTGAAAAGCTTTTCCTTTCTTGTATTTGTTTTGCATGACAGGATTAGTTGGAAGAAGTTGGCATGAAATGAGGATAAACTCACCAGAGATTCTTACAACAGTCACCTTGACATTTGGCTTTTCCCGTCTGAAATGATCTAGTTTTTCTTGTGCTAAAACGGCCTGAGGTAGCTTTTTCTCTTCAACAAAACATTTCATTCTGTGCTGAAAGCACCAAAGCCTCCATTTATAGACATACTAATACACATATGAAATATTTATCAGGAGTGAGTGGATGCCTGCTCTCAGCAGTGCCCACACACAATCTGTACCGCCGCCCACTCACACACTCCAGCCTCCATCAGGGCCGCATTCAGCCACTGCAAATAGAAACGCCTCGTCCTCCCCAACAGGCCAGAAGACGCCTTTGACCCCAGAGACGGAGCTGCTGGAGGTGGAGCAGCAGATCAAATCCTCCATTCATCAGCATCCAAAACAATCCAGCAACTGCTTCATCAGAAACTATTTTGTCAGTTTCTGGACAAAGTACCAGAACAGTTTCATTACATTGCTCCATCACAATCATCCCGATTCAATGATGTAGCTTGGCTTTTGTTGTAACTAAAAATTCAAATAGATTTTTGGAGCCTTTAAAAACCATAATCTCTAGAGGTCTTTTTGCACTGCAGGGACCAGCCCAGCCCGGTTTGGCCTGGCCCCCTGTGGCTCCGGCTCTGGGTGTTTTGCATTGAGCAGAGTGTCGCTTCGATGGCAGGTGGGAACCATCATGTCAATGAATTTGCTGCTGAAGCTGCCGAGGCGATCTTCCCTGAAATAGCAGAACAGTTATGTTGTTGGTTTCCCATCCAGGAAAAGATTTGCCAGCTTTTCCTTCGACTGAAGAATATTCTCATCTGACTGTTATATCTGAGCTGGACTCACGCTGGGTTCTGCTGAACTAGCACTGCTGCTTGTGGGATTTAAACCTTAAACAGAAATTAAAGTTCAATTGAATGTCATTATTACCATTTTTACAGGTGAGATCAGGAGGGAATTTTTTTGACTGCACATGGTAAAATGAAAAAAATGGGGAAAGTCTAGGAAGTAGACTGGTCTTCGGCTCCGGCCCCACAGCCAATGCACCAATCACCAGCGGACTTCAAACCAGACTGGTGTGGCTGGCCCGATTAGAACTACAGCTCTAGGGTTGCAGGAAGCAGGAACGGACCAGGCTGAAAGTGTTAGTGCAAAAACACCGGACCGGTTTCAAACCCGGTACGGTGTTTGAACCTGCTGTTGGCCCGGATCGGCCCAGAGCGGCTCTGCAGTGCAAAAGAGGCTGAGGATTCGTCCTCATTGTCAGCGACTTGTAAAGACTTTATCCCTTAAACAATTCCACTAATCCCTTCTTTGACAATGGAAACTAGAGGAAGAAACAAAAGAAGAAAAAGTAATTTTATGAGAACCCAACATGACATAATGTCCATCCATCCAACATCCTGTCCATCCACCCAACATCCTGTCCATCCACCCAACATCCTGCCAATCCATTCAACATCCTATCTGGCAAATCATGAAAATGGAGATTGAGCTCATTTTAATTTATCATGTTATTCATTGTTTTAATGGCCTAGTTGTTGACTCACCATCCAGAAACCACTGGCTGCATTCTTTAAATTTTGCAGGAGGCTCCACTTCTGCTTTTCAAAATGGTGTTCTCAGATGCTTATATGGATTTAAAGTGACAGAGGCCCTAAAACAGCTCAAACTGGAAGGAGCTCAGTCTCAGACTGAAATCTCAATATGTGAAAATGATTTTGTTCAAAATGTAATGAACACGTTTTGTGTAGCTCATCTGACCAGATTAATACGTCACCTGTAAAGGGCAATGAAACCCTTTCTCTCCTGTCAGGGGAAAATGATTTGGACTTGATGGGAATCATGGAGGCAGAAGGAGTTTTCCGGAGACCTGGCCGGAGCCACCGGTCCGATCCAAACAGCTGCCACTTTACCTGATTTGTCCCACAGCAGCAGCCCTGCTGTCTGCGTCTTAACAGCCCAAAATGTGTGTCTGAAAACTGCTTTGACTTTGCAGAGAACCTTAAAATAGACGTCATATCTACTGTCTCCTTTCAGAGTGCGTGCTGAGAGGAATGATTGCTTTTAAAGGGGCGGCCATTTATAACAGGAGCTTCACATTTGGG
The DNA here is from genome assembly GCF_001444195.1 of Xiphophorus couchianus. Taxonomy (NCBI): domain Eukaryota; kingdom Metazoa; phylum Chordata; class Actinopteri; order Cyprinodontiformes; family Poeciliidae; genus Xiphophorus; species Xiphophorus couchianus. The sequence continues at coordinate 7,953,808 of NC_040238.1, read as the reverse complement.
TTCATAAAAATTTCAACCTGCTGTTTAAAAGCTGAATTGTGTTTTCACTTCTGTTCATTTTATCATTATGTTCCAAACATAAACCTAATTTTGGCTCCACTATTTCTAGACTGCAATAAGCTGTAATCATACAAGTCTAAAAATATTCAGGAATGTTCATATTTCTAAAACATATTTTATGATTTTTAAGGATTATTGAATTCATATTCAAATTAAATACTTTATTGAGCCCAAAGGGAAATTAAATGTTGTAACTGATGTTAATTCATATTCTCCAGAGTTATTATAGAGCAATGTGTACAATGTGGGTCCTGGAGGGTTTGGATCCTGGATCCAATGATGGACATGTTTCTACCAGCAGGGAGAGACTAAAACACGCAGGATGCCGACCTCCAGGACCTCCAGAACCTCCAGGACCCACTTTGGACACTACTGATGCAGACGGTGATGACTATTGACAGGAAAGATCTCCTGTCTGTCTTACAGTGAATCTGAAAAAAGCCTCTGACTGAAGACACTCTGTCTGACGAAGACAATGGTCTGGGTCGTCCAGAATTACCTTGATTTTTATGAAGAATCCTTCATTGCATCATCAAATCCTGAGGTTCCACAGCCAGAACCAGATCTAGAACCGCAGCAAACCCAGACGGAACCAGCCTTCTTTATCAAGTTGTTGAGCCTCTTGAGGTCCATGGTTCTGATGTCGCTCTCACCAACAGAGTGATGGAGGATCAATCAATCAATCAATCAATCAATCAAATGTTATTTGTATAGCACATTTCAGCAGCAAGACATTTCAAAGAGCTTTACATCATAACAAACACAGAATCACAAAGCAACATAGAATCAATCATGAAGTCAAGTTCCATCAATAAATCTGTAATTGATTACATTTCAAATACAATTTTAAACAGGTGGGTTTTTAGTTGAGATTTAAAAGAAGTCAGTGTTTCAGCTGTTTTACAGTTTTCTGGAAGTTTGTTCCAAATTTGTGGTGCATAGATGCTGAAAGCTGCTTCTCCTCGTTTGGTTCTGGTTCTGGGGATGCAGAGCAGAACCAGAACCAGAACCTGAGAGGTCTGGAAGGTTGATACAACAACAGCAGATCTTTAATGTATTGTGGTGCTAAGCCGTTCAGTGATTTATAAACTAACAACAGTATTTTAAAGTCTATTCTTTGAGCTACAGGGAGCCAGTGGAGGGACTTTAAAACTGGTGTTATGTGCTCTATCTTCCTGGTTTTAGTGAGAACGCAAGCAGCAGCATCTGGATCAGCTGCAGCTGTTTGATTGATTTGTTGGACAGACCTGTGAAGACGCTGTTGCAATAATCAATACGACTGAAGATGAAGGCATGGATGAGTTTCTCTAGATCTGGCTGAGACATCAGTCCTTTAATCCTGGAAATGTTCTTCAGGTGATAGAAGGCCGACTTTGTAACTGTCTTTATGTGGCTCTGGAGGTTCAGGTCAGAGTCCATCACTACTCCCAGGTTTCGGGCTGATCGCTGGTTTTAGTTGTAATAACTGAAGCTGTGCGTTGATTCTAGATCTATAACTCTAGATCTATAACTCTAGATCGTTCCTCTTTAGGTCCAAAAATAATAACTTCAGTTTTGTTTCTGTTCAGCTGGAGAAAGTTTTGGCACATTCACACATTTATCTGTTCTAAGCATCTGTTCAGTGATTGGATGGGGTCAAAGGTCACCTGGTGACATCGTAATGTAGAGCTGTGTGTCATCTGCATAGTTATGGTAGCTAATATTATTTCCTGTTATAACCTGAGCTAGTGGGAGCATATAAATATTGAATAAAAGGGGTCCTAGGATTGAACCTTGGGGTACCCCACATGTGACCTTTGACCTCTTTGATGAGAAGTTTTCAATTGAAACAAAGAAATCCCTGTTCTTTATGTAGGATTCAAACCAGTTAAGCACTGGACCGGAGAGTCCGACCCAACTCTCCAGTCGGTTCAGTAATATGTCATGGTCAACACTGAGGTCCAACAGAACCAGCACTGTGGTTCTGCCACAGTCCGTATTTATATGGATGTCATTGAACACTTTGACTAGGCCAGTCTCTGTGCTGTGGTGAGCACGAAAACCAGACTGGAAGGAGTCAAAGAGGTTGGTTATAGTTAGGAAGCTAGTTAATTGTTTACACACAACTTTTTCAATAACTTTGCTGATGAATGGGAGGTCAGAGGTCAGAGGTCGGCCTGTAATTCTGCAGTAGTGATTTGTCCAGATTGTTCTTTTTTATAAGTGGTTTGATTACTGCTGTTTTCAAAGCCTGGGGGAAAATGCCTGATGAGAGCCATGAGTTACTATTTGGATCAGATCAGCAGCAATAACAGGCAGGACTTTCTTAAAGAAATGTTCTAGAGTTATAGATCTAGGACATCCAGACAGCAGGAACTGGAGCTTATTGACTTATAATTTCCTGTAGGGTTTTATAATTAAGTAGTTGAAATTGGGTCATTTTTCCTGTATTTGTTCTGTTTGGGCACAGCATTGGTACTGATCTGCAGCTTCTTGATCTTCTCTTCCTCCAGTCGCTCTGTTCTAGTTCTGGTTCTGGTTCTGTTCCTCCTCTAGACGTTTCTGTGTTGTGTCTCCAGTCTATCCAAATCAACTCTGAGGTTTTTATATCCCTCCACTTCTTCTCCATGATGTAAATAGGGTTTGACCTTTGACCTCGTTTCTCCTGAAATAATCTCCATTGTTCTGTTTCCATCCTGGATGATTAGATTGTTCCCTCCAGGCCCCCAAGCATCCAGCAGCTCTCTGGTCCATCTCTCATCCACCAGCAGCTGCAGAGTAATCTGAGTACAGAGTAATCTGAGTATTTCTGGAGATGACAGAGGTCTGACTGCTGGAAGCCTGAGATGTAGAGAGAGAAAGGAATGGTGAGAACCAGAACCTCAGGCCTCTGGACTGGACTGTCAAAGATATAGATCAGATAGATTAGATTATCTAATCGAATCCTTTAGATTAGAGTTATTGTCTGTTGGAGTTCCTGCAGAGCAGATCAGATGAACCTCAGGTGGATGATGGCGTCTCCGTCGCCATGGTGATAAGCAGACTGCAGGGGGTCCTGCTATCTCAGGTGGGCCAGCAGGAGTCTCTCCAGGACCTCCATTATGGGAGTTGTCATGGCAACAGGTCTATAGTTGTTGGTAACTGATGGTACCAGAACCAGGCAGGATGTTTTCCACAGCAACAGAACCTTCGTCGGGTCAGGCTGAGGATAGGGTTAGAATCCCACAGAGCTGCTCTGCTGGACTCTGTGGGAGCCCAGGTCCAGATGGTTCTGCTTCTGTCTCTCCAGCTGCCCCTTCACTTCTAGAGACAGAACAGTGGGAGGTGGAGGGAGCAGCTCGTCATCTGGTTGTGGCAGCAGAAGAGTCCATGACTGAGGAGAAAGATGAAGCTTCTGAGCTGGGAAACATTCAGACCAGTTTAACCAGTTCATCTGAGGTTTGACAGGAAGCTGTGGGGGAGGAGGATGAGATGTCTGTCAGGTTGGGGACAGGAGAGGATGATGATGATGATGATCTTGTTCCTGCACCGAACCTGTTGTTTTGCTCCTCTGCATGTCATGTTATGGTTTGTTGATGGTGAAGATGGACGCGGTGAGATTCAGGGTGACGTGGAGAAAAGAGTTTCTTGTAGTCCTCAAGGTTCTCAACAACAGGAAACATAGGTGAAGGAAGAGACATGAACACAGACTCAGGAAGGGGAAGAAAGACGAGAGTTCGTGAGGTTTAATACACAAGAGAACAATCAGGGGAACAAGAGACAGCTGGAACCAATTGACGAATAGACGAGACAACACAGAGACTAAATTAAAGATAGTCCCTGTAAAGACACAAAAAGACACAAAAACCCAAATCCTCACATTACAATTTATTCTCCAGATTCTTCCTGTTCTTCTGTCTCTAATCTGGAATGGAGCTGCTTCTGTTTCCTCGTCTCGTTCCCAGAAGGCTCTTTGGTTCCTTCAGGTCCCTGCTGATCCAGGGTTTGTCGTTCAGGAAGCTTCTCTCTGCTGCCGTCCACACAGAGCTTCATGTCAGTCATGGCTCTGATGTCATCTCCATGAGGCTGGCAGAGAGCGATCCAATCAGTTGCTTCAAAACAACCCTGGAGGGATTTGTGTTTCATCCATTTTCACTGGACACTTTGGGAGAGAAACAGGCCCACAGCCTCACAGATCCGCCACTGTACTTAACAGAAGGCATGGAGTTCTTTTTTACAGTTTCATCTGACCAAAGTTAAAGTCTCAGTACCATTTACCAAAAATGCCATTTTTTATGATAGTAGAACAGAAAAGAAAACTAGCTGTCATGTTGCTAGCATCTCTCAACAAATTGTTTGTTTTCACTGAGCATGTTGCTATATTTTAGCAATTTTAAGATTCCTTCATCTTTCTGACAGATGTTTGGTAAATTTTGTTTAAAGAAAAATCAAGTTTAAAATAAATGTTTATTTGTTAAAATTCTTTGCTAACTCCTGAGGTATGAGATACTCTGCAACATTTCAGAGGCTTAAACCTTCAAATATTTATTTCTGAAGGCTTCATGTTCTCCTCATTTAAGGCGAACAAAGACATCGGGCGCTGATTGTTCTTGTGTTATGAAAGCAGTGATGGATGACAGGAGCTGCTCCTCAGTGTTCAACTGTGTTGGTGTTGGAAGGCATGAAAAGGATGAGTCACTGCCGGATCATCGCGCTCTCTGTTCTGCCTGCCGATATAGAAACACTTGGTGTTCGCAGGTTTGAGTGAAATAGAAAAAAAGCGTCTCTGTCCGTTTGCAGCTGCTGCTGTGAAGTTTTCAGTTCACTTTGGTTCTTTAATAACTAAATTTAAGCTTCAGCACAGTTAGAAAGTCAAATTGTAATGTTTAGGTTCTGTTTTTAAGAAAAAATAATTATACGATGCAGTCGGACTAAACAGAAACCAGTAGGGGGTGCTGCAGATAGCAAAAGGTATTTCAGAGATTTCTTTACAGAATTTAAAAACTACCACTTGAGGAGTTCTGGGTCACAAAGGATTTTTGTTCAATCTTAAATGCAAAATGTTTATAATGTTGTATGGTTTTATAAGCAAATTGCTTTTTTTGAGTTATTAAAAAAGCCAGTTAACATTTAATAGATTACTAAATAAGATGACGAATAATTGATCAATAATTGATAATCCTTAATAATAACCGATTTCTTCAGTTTTAAAAATATTATAGCAGAAGAAGGGAAGAAGTTCCTGTGACCTGGTTTTATGAATGAATATCAAATCAACGTTTATATAAGTTCATATAGATTCTTATTCTATTGAATGAATGAATTGACTTTATTATGGAAATTAATATTTCAGTGCAGAATCAAAAACAAACAAACAGATGAAACCTGGGTAGATGGGTTCCTGAAGCTGCAGCTTTTCGTTAGGATTGGAGAGAATCACAGTATTGAGAGATTTTCTCCAGATTATCCAGGAATCTCTGTCTCCCGTCCTGGACGGCGTTACGGCGCCAGCTCTCTCCTTGTGAAGACAAAGTCCTGAGGAGATGAAGAACAGCCTGAGAGGAACAGAGTTGGCTGCAGAGCTCAGCCTGGATCGTAAAGATGGAGACGGTCAGTCCAGTGATGTTTAGTGGATAATTAAGGATCGTAGAGAAAAGCTGCAAGAGAAACCAGTGCTGGGAGAGTTCAAGTATCCCTTCAATCAGATAAAATGCTGCTTAGCTTGAAATTGCTATTTGTCTTCATGCTGTGAGGAAATCGAGCTATTTCTAAAACCTGAGTGTTCTTGACTTGTGTTTTTTGAAGTGCAGCTCTAAAAACATCCACTCTGCTCTCTGTGCTGTTGGAGGACGACTAAAAATAGTCGCTGATTCTGGAAAGGCTCGTCTGTTAAACTGTGGGATGTTTTGGCACAAAGCGCCGCTCGTCTGTTAACACTTTGACTTTCTGCACAGCGTTTGGTTTTCTCTCCTTTACAGACTGAATTTTATCAGTTCCCACTTAAAATTTGCTAACCTGTCAGATTTACTTAAATGGGTTCAGCTGTTAGTAGGGCTGCAATTAATCGATTATTCTGACGATTAATCGATCAGTCAATCAGATAGAAAACCTAGACTTTCTGGAGAATTTTTGTTAAGCATTTTTATACAATAGACTGTTTATTTTCAATAATAGATGCAAATACACAGAAACTAAATTCTTCTTTTAAAATAAGAAAACAAACATTTTTAGCCAAAGATGCAACAGCAGCGTTCTTTTAGTGAACGTCTGATTATTTGTAGCAAAGGACGAATTTGCAGCTAAAAATCCTTCAAACATCAAGAAGAGAAAAACTCTGATCTTTCTGCTGAACATCAATTCAGACCCTAAATGATAACAGATTATTAGACAAAAACTTTGAGATTTCATCCAGAATTTGAACCAGGTGAAGCAAAAACAGCCACTTGAGTTCTGGGTGGAGAATATCCAGAGACTGAAAAGGTTTTCTTTGATCATAAATGTAAATTATTGTATTTTTTCAACAGTTTTGACTTAATTACTGCTGATTGTGGCGTTCTTTCAGCAAACAACATTTTAGAGTCTTTACTCCAGTTAATGAATAATCAATTATTAAATCAGATTATTTTAATTGATTAATCTTGATGAAACCAATTAATCATTTCAGCCATTGTTGCTGGTTGATTTTTTATCTTTTCTGAGTTTTTACACAAAAACAAAAAAAATGTCCATGTTAAACAAAAACACAGCTATCTTTTGAAAAGCTCAAAACGTACAAAGGTTTTATGACATCCCTCTAGATTTATTCAACGTTTATTCCAAATCACGTTTTTCTTATTTGATTTCAATATTCAACAATTGAACAAGAAAGAAATAAAAGCTACATATTTTGTGGCAGTATTGTTGGCAGCTGGAGTTAATTCAGACTTTCCAGGCACCTTCAAAATGTCTTGAATTCATTTTGAAAAGTAAGTTGACCTTTTAGTATATAAATCTCAGGTGTTACATTTTGTCTTGACAGAAATATTTCATCTTGTATATTTGATGGGATTTTTTCTGCTGGACTTTTAGTCAGTCAAAAGTTTGAGTTGCACTCAGATGTTTTTATTTCACTCTGGAGGAAATGTGACCAAAACTTTGTTCTAACCTCAAAAAAACACAGTTTTGCAATTTTGTTGTTTCCATTAAATAAGAAACACAATTAACCTTAAAGTCCTGTGTAAATGAGATTGTTCACCTAATAAGTGGTTAAAAACCATTCTGCACCGTCACCCTGAAGCTACTTCCTGTCTTTGTTTATCAAGGTTTGTTTGTCACTCGTCTGATGCAAAATGTTCACCAAACGCCAAAACTTTTGATTGTAAAACGAGAGTTTTTCAAAGTTGGGCTGTTTCCATTAAGCTAATTTCTTTCTGAAATGTCAAATTGCTCAACAATATGGTCAATAGAAAGCAAGCCTGAGTTATGTTCAGTAAATTTGTGCGCCGCCTCCCATCTCAGGCTGGTCGAAACTGGATGTGCTTGTGAACAACATGGCTGCTGCTTTTGGTGAGTCCGATGTTTTGGTTTGACCAGCATCCATAAGAAATAGACATGCAGAAAACAGAAATCGAACTCCTCGAGATCTTTCATCGCCTCTGCAATGAGGTCGGTGAAGATGCTGATGCTGTCCATCGTCGTTCACTGGAGCTTTATCTGTTGCTGCTTACTGGGCCAATGCGGTTGGTCCGCTTTGCTTTGGTCCGCCAGGGGAAGTGCTCACCTCACCTCCCAGGAGTTTAAGCAGGAAGTCCAACACAGAGGTGGTAGGAGAACCTTTTCGGTTTTCTCTGGCAATCCATCAAACGGCCGCCTGAATCAAACGCCTTGACACCTTTCCTCCAAGTTTCCTGTTGATAAGTAAGAAAATAAAAACTGCAACTGCCAGTGAAAAGTTATTTTACCCGTCATTTTTATTTTTGGACCAGTTAAAGAAAAGTGTTGATAAATTGTCTGGAAAGAAGCAAATCTCCAGCATCAAAGGTTGGGATTATCTAACACGTTTTTTGCTGCCGGCTTTTCTCCTTGATTTATTCGTCTTCAGCTCAGAACAGAAGCTGATTCTGAAGGTTGATCCTGAACCTTTAAGCTCTGAACACGCCGGCGTTTGGCTTTCTGGATTTCAAACTCTCATCCAAACTGGAATGTAAACATTGTAGCATATTTTAGTAATGCCGGCTTTGGGCTTTAGTAGCTGGAATAAAAGTAGATTTAAAGAGTATTTGCTCCATTATCCTGGAAAAATCAGTCATCATGTTGTTTCTGCTAACAAATGGCAGCAGGACTTTCACCTTGTTTTCATATTTCCACTTCAGGCAGAAGCTGATTTTGTTTTGAATGTTCCCAGAATGCAACATTCATCATTCTAGGGAAATGTTCTGTCTAAAAAATAAAATGTTTTTCAACACATGTGGGTCAGAAGAGGATGGGATGTTTCTATGGACAGGATGAGGATCTTCATCATGATGATGATGATCCTGAGCCTGTCTGAATGTCTTCAGCTCTTTTGCTCCTTCCAGGCTTCCGTCCATCTGATTGTCCTTTTGCTTGCAGCCTGAGATCTTCTTCCTTCCTGTCCGTTTCTCATTTTCTTCCTCTGCAGTTTCTTCTCCAGATTCTTCCTGTTCTTCTTCTTCTTTCTGTCTCTAATCTGGACTTTAGCTGCTTCTGTTTCCTCCTCAGTGACTCTCTGTCTCGTTCTTTTTTTTTTGTCAATGTTGCTGCATGAACAGCAATTTCACAACAAAGGTGTTAATGCAGCAAGCTACTGATAATCTAGCTAGCTGAATCAGATTGTTCACTATTAAAATTGATTGAAAGTTTTAAGTTATTTAACAAATACAACAAAGTGGATTGACTGGAAACATATAGTTTTTTTCAGCTACAGACTTGAAAGAAGAGTTGAAAAGATAAACTTCATTTTTCATAATTCGCCTTGATTTCATTTATTTTTTTAACAATCTCATAATTTTATATTGTTAACATAGAAGGATTTGTTTTGAAGGTGTAAATCCTTCACATTCCTTCAAGTTTAACAAAGAAAATCCAGATTTCATCTGGTCATAAAGCCAAAGGTCATAAATCTCAGTCGGACTCTTGAAGTTTTACCAACATTCTGTGTTTCTCTAAATTCCTGCAACTTGATTTTCTCCAAATTGCTGCAAATGAGGGAATAAAAAACAAGGAATGATGGAGAAACATGGAGCCTTTATAGGAGAAATGTGAGCGTCTGCTGGCTTTAGTAAAGCATCTTACGTAACAGCAGACGGCGCCGTTCCACATGAGAGCCTGGTTATGTCACTTTTACCTGAACATGTTTTCTGCTTCCACTCCACTGGCCTGCCGTGTTTCACTGCGGCTTTCAAGACAAACGGACTGTAATGAAGTGAATGTTTCTTGGTCAGGAAGCATCGAACGAAACGACCTTGTCAGTTCAGATGCTTTGCCGTATTGTGGTGTTTAGTGACTGGGGTACAGCATCCTGCCCCACAAAATAAGCTAAAACAAAGCTGCTTTGCAGCATTATGTCGACGACCAAAGAAAAAAGTCTGAATCAGTGGGAACAAATCTAATGCAACGTAAATAAAACTTTTTCAAACAGATTTGAAATAAATAGTCAAGAATAGCAAGATGCTGAGTTTCAACAAAAGGCCTTCAGTTAGTGATTAATCAGTTGATACGGATTACTTGAATATTGCATTAATCATTTCAGCTATAAACATTTTTTTCCCAATCCCCTTTTAAACGTTTCATTCTGATGAAATTCATCATTTCTTCATCTTGCTGTTTTTTTAAATAAATCATAACAGTGCTTTAATCTAAAATAAATTGCAGAAATATAAAGCAAGTTATTCTAAAAGTCTAAATGTTTAGAAGTACCAAAAACTTCATTCCAGCTGAGAAATCACTTCCTTCATGTTTCATCGTTTCAAATCTTTAGACAAAAGCATCAGCCACAGACTTTGTCTACTCTTTATGTTTACATTTATGTATATATATATCCATATATATATACATTATTCACCAGTTACAGTACACATATTTCTATACTACAGAAACACAGATAGTACAGGTACTCAACATGTGTTTTCCTGTTTTCTTCTTCACTTAACTTGCATGTTGAAGCAGAACCAATCATGGGGTTTGTCTTCAGGCCTGGAGGACGAGAATGTGGGGTTAACCTCTGACCCCTGTCAGCTGATTCGCTCTGCAGCAAACTAGCAAATGTCCGGAACGTCTGCCAGCTAAACTTTCACTTTTTCCATCTGACAGCAGCAGATTAGCTCTGTTTGCTGCATCTTTCTGTAATTATGGCGTTTTATTGCATCCTTCAGCAGAAGACAAACCCACAGAGAGCCTTTACTTATTTTAAATGAAACGTCTTATTGCTTACAAAGAAGAACAAAACCTGCTTGTGTAAATGGACACAGAGTCATGATGGGGCCCAACAGTCGGACACAAACGAAGCAGAGCTGAACTTCTGCCCGATTCTTTTATTGCTTATTCAGGGCATTTCCGGCAACACTGTCAACGGATTTCAATGTCTTTTATCGATGATCAGAGTTTACATTTTTATTTACCGCCTGCAACAGTCTGACGGCCACTAAGCAGAAAAAAAGGAGGAAACTGCTACCAAAAAAAACTCAGAAAGTTTGAGATTGAGCTCAGAAATGTTCTAACAAAAATTTGCTAGAAAAAACTCAGAAATTTAGAGATAAATCTCTGGCATTTTCTAGAAAAAAATGAAACATTTCAGAGTTTCAAAAGTTGAAAATGACTGACTCAAATTTTGGGAATGGTTTTCTAACAAATATTTAACTTTTGGAGCTCGGAAATGTTCTTGTTTTTTCTAGAAAATTTTTAGATTAACAAATTTTTTGCTGAAATTTATTACGACTTTTCTGTCGACGATTTTACACTGAGACTCCGGATCGTGTTTAAGTCTTTGAAATATGAAATCTTGTTTTAATAACAAATCTTTCTTTGATTTTACATCAAATCTCTTTTCCACTGATGCTTTTTGGTTCCTGTTAGAACACATTTCCTGTCCAGACAGGCAATACAATCCAAGAGCTCCGAAAACCAGGAAAGGATCCAGACCTTCAGAGGTACTGAACACGTTACGGTCCGTTTTACATCATCTGATCAATAAATTCGATTGGAACTGATCAATAAACTACTGTTTTAACAACAGAGTGACTTATTTTATAGGCGACTTTTTACCCATAAACTTGTAAAGTTAGGAAAGGCCAGCGCTAGAACCAGCTGAGCAAATGTGCTGCAGCTCCGCCGGGGTTGCTGGGTAACGACGCTGTAGCCGTGGAACGTGACTTAACAAATGGAAGGTTTTTGAAATGCGTCGTTTTCCAAACACCAAAAAATGTCCGTGTGTTTTCTTGGTTTGTTTGATATTTTTAAATATTTGTTTTGTTTTCAGAATCAGTTTCAGACCCAAATGGAAATACAGAAGCATAAATTCACAAAAATGTGAATTTTGCAGAACAGGTCCCTTTGTTTCTTTTCATTTTGAAGATTACAGCTTACAGTTGATGAAAACCTTTTTTTTTTTATGTGAATATTATCTAAAAGAAATTGAAGGATTATTTCAGAAATGTGGGCCTGCTGTAAATGATGTCCTCAATACTTGGTTGGGGCTCCTTTTGCATGAAGGACGTCCTCAATGAAATGTAGTTTTAATAACTTGAAATATATCACTCTGTCATATATGTTATATAAAATATAGATTTCACTTTTGAACTTGAATCACTGAAGAAATATTTTTATTTGATTACATTTGAATTCTGTTAGATGAATGTAAGTTTGCATGTTCTTCCTTTTTGATGCATCTGATACACAGTGGGAAATGACCACAATAAAATTTCCTAATTATGACACCAAATTAAACAGATTTATTCTCTTTATTGGTTTTTAATTTAAAAACTCAGAAATTTAAATGCCTTCATACTATAAGTTTAAAAAATGTAAAAGTTATGGATTTTAAGTGCTGTGCTCCAAAACAAGGCAGTTGGAAACCAGAAACTTTAATTAATTTCTGTTTAATATTATTATTGGATTTCGTTTGGACTTTTGCAATAAGACATAAAGTACAGGGTCATTCAAACATTTACTAGTTTTAAGCAATCACATTGGATAAAAACTGCTGAAAATATTTCATTTGTGGTTCAACAGTTGAGACTGAAACTCCACAGCAGGTCCTTGATGTTCCTGTTTTTCTAATGTGTTACGTTCTAATAAACTGAGGCGACATCTTGCTTGCTTTCATTTGAACTGGGAATATAAACATTTTGACTGAAGAGCTTTGGGTAAACTACATATTACATATATGTTTATATCTGGGTGGGAAAGCGGCTAAGCTACGACAGATCGACGCTAAAAACGAAAACTTCATCTCCGTTTCTCTGTGCGCTAAAATTGAACGTTTCAGATCAAGTCACAGCTGCTGAGTCTTGAGGATTAAAAGAAATTTATAATAAAGTTTTGGGTGTGTACCGTCCTCTGGATCCACGTTCAAAATAAACACACACATCTACGTACATGAATAGAATAAAGAACAATTTTTCAGTTTGCCTGCATTCTTCAGGCATTTAGACAAATAACGTGACGTTGCTCCAACAGGAGAATCAAATGGCTTTGACTTTTCTTTCTCAACACTTCTCCAGTGGAACCAGAGGAACCAGTGGAACCAGAGGAACCAGTGGAACCAGAGGAACCAGAGGAACCAGTGGAACCAGTGGCTTTACTGCTAACCCAGTTCTTCCCAGCAGTAAAGCCTCAAAGGCTCAGATTTGGTGATAAAACATTTGGCATCAACTGAAGGGAAATTCTAGTTCTGATGTCAACAGTTCATGTGAAAACAGCCACTTTGCTGAAGATGTAAATAAAAGGAAAAACAAAAAAAAATCATCTTGTTTTCCTTCTCAACTCAAAATGATTGGAAAAAAGTGGAAGGAATGTATTTTAAAAAACCACTTTGTGAATAATAAAATATTAATTTGTTGGCAGCTTGGTCCCTTTAACCACTTGAAATGACGGTGATGCAGTTTGACATGAGCTTCTATTTATTTAGATTAGTTTTAAAGGTCTAAACCTTTAAATATTGGTTTGGCTTTCAAACTAAATGGAAATAGATAAATAAACTCTACTTTGTCTAAATGTAATCAAACAGTGAATAACAGTAATAATACGACAGAAAATATCCCTATTTTGACTTTAACCTCCCTAAAATGTGCCAATAAAATATTATTTTTGTACCTCATTTTTGGAAACTTCAGCTCAATAAAGAACTGAACTGGTTTCAGAGAGAAAACGGTGAGACTCTGTTCTCATGACGGCCTGATTTAGGGTTATTAATACAGTATATATTTACTAATTTTATGTGTAATATAAAGTGTGTTTGGTACATTTATGTATGAATAATTTCCAAAGCGTAGGTTTTTAAAACAAATCGATTACATTAGTAGCATTTCTTTATTTGCTAGCGTTACCTGATTAGCAGCAATCTGGGATTTATTTTATTTGTGGTTCTGAAAAATCAGATATGCGCTAGTTTACATTTTGCTATAAACAATATATGATCAACTTTTTTTATTTAGAATAAATCCTTTTTGTTACATCAGATGGAAGACAGCAGTCCTGCCAGCTCTGGTTGTTTGCTAAACTAGAAAAGCTTGTTAAACTCTTTAAGCCTAAATAAATTGGCAATGTTACCAAAAACTGCAACATTTAACATGTAAATACTTTACAGATAAAAGCTCATGGATTTTCTCATATCTTCTCCTGTCTTTATGAACTATGGTTACTAAAACATCTCAACAAGTGGCTACAGTTTCATTCTTTGAAAAATTACGCAAATGATTTTCTCAGCATTTGCATAAAGTTTTGTGCAATCTGATGGAAAACTGAGAAACGGTCTAAATATGAAAGAGCTGCAGCGTCCCGTCCCGGACCCGGACGTCCCGGACCCGGACGTCCCGGCGGGGCACTTTTTCCAGCTGCTGCTTTCCAAGGCGTTTAAATCCAAGACTTTACTGACCCATACATTTGTCTCTCATACAGGTTTTATTTACATCATTCCTTGATTGACCAACATCTTTAAGTTTAACAAAGTTAGAAGAAAATCCCTTTCTGTGAATTTCAGTATGATGGACAAGCTTGATGTTAGCTTCAACAGAAATGGGTTTTCGATCTGAGCTAAGCTAAACAGCTGCAGGTTGGACTTTCATATTTATCAGTGGTTTTAAATTTCCCTTTTAGTTATTAAACTTTTGTCAAACTTCCCAGCACTTTTCTTTTAGATTCATTAATCTTGCAATAAATAATCCAGATTGAGGAAAGTCTGCCGCTTTCCTACTAATATTAATTTGATCAAGCCTTTGAAGAATATCTGAGTTTTTAGTTAAAGCAAATAGTTAAAACTATTAGACTATTAAAAATATATGCATATATCTCAATATTCTTCCACCTAAAAGTCCATTAACCCCAGAGGACATCCCATCTGGACTGCATGAGGCATTTATTCAGGTAAGTGAAATCTAATCTTTCATAATCCGACAGTTAATGCTTTTAAGAGTAGACAAATTGTTGTAGGATAATTGCTGGGTCACTGACTGAATGGTGCGGCAGAACAGCGTCTGCAGCCTTATATGAAAGCAAATCATCCAGAGAGAAGCAGGATCAGCCATTAGCGTCATTTAGCATCCACCTCCCAGAAACAGGATATTTTTCACTCTGTATTCATAAGAAAGGAGCAAAATCACAGAATATTTCTCTTTCCAGGGTGGACAGAAAGATTTGGTCCAATATCTGTTAGTGGCAATGAAGGAAAAATATTAATCAGAATGTAAAGTGCCAGCAGACGTTATTCACACCTCTTTGTATTCTCCATGTTTTTGAACTTGGAAACTTTTTCTAAAACCTATTTGAAGAAAAAATGGAACTAAAATCGGCCATAAAGAGGAAAAATATATATATTCGGACATTTATAAAGACATTTTCCTACCAAGCATTTGGGACATACTAATAAAAAATAAAAAAGACAAACTTACAGGAATAAACTATAAAATCATGAGAATAGAGTCAAAATAATACAAGGATAAATTGACAGTAAAACAAGAGTGATAAGAGAACGATTGGGAATAATCAAACCAGAATAAAGTCGTAATACTCTGACATTATTCTACTAATTTAATAGTTTTATTTTCTAGTATTCTGTTGTACAAATTAAACATTATAGGTGCATAAGTACTCATACACTTTTGTACTCAGAGTTGAGCTAAAGTGCATCTGGTTTAATGAGAGCAGAAAGTGAAACTCGCCCAAGTCGACTTTTTGTTTGATAAATTGTCCAAATTGATTATTTTGACGTTTTCTTCTAATCTGGATTTATTTGGCTCAAACAGTGACGTTGAATTTTTTTTTGGTTGCAGCAGATTAGTAAAACTTCATCACTTCCTGTATAAAAGCACAGCGCTTCCTCCCTGGACGGGTCAGGATCTGGAGTGGCTAGCGTTGCCATGGCGACCGGTGACCATTGATCAATACACAACTTTACAAATCTGTGATTTATTTGCAATATTGACAGAGTGGAACAGCTCAGACTGGCTGCAGTGCTGAGGAAGATGGAGGAGCCAACGGCAGCTAACTGCGGCTAATGACAGCTGACTGTGGCTAACAGCAGCTAATGACAGCTAACAGTGGCTAATGACAACTAACTGTGGCTAACAGCAACTAATGACAGCTAACAGTGGCTAATGACAGCTAACTGTGGCTAATGGCGGCTCTCGCTGCTGGCTCAGGACTGTCGCCAATAAAACCTCCAACACTGAGGTTAGGCTGGATTTATCACTCGCTAGTTTTGAAAAAAGTCAGTTGTCTGAAAAATGGATCAATTTAGCGACACAGTGGACGAGTCGACACCAGTTATTGCTGCGTTCTGATCGCAGCCCCTCCCTCACGTGTCTCTTGGCTCCGCCCACTTTGCTGGCCAGGGGCGGGGCTTGGCTTTGGGAGTGGGTTCATTACGCTTCAGGTCAAAGTGCAGATTGGATGTTGTCATTCGATCATCAAGCGAATTTTGAGGAAAGTTTTAAAATTTTGCAAAAGAGAAAATGTTACTGTTGGGTGTTTCTGGCTAGAAGCGAATCCAGACTCATTTCGTCTGATGTTGACGTTTGCATGATCGTAAAAAACATCAAAATTCACTCCTCTGACCAATTACGACTTGTTAAAAAGACACTAACCATGTTTCCTCCAGGCGACATGTAAAAATCTGAAGAGATTTTCACTGTTTTACTGCAACAACCTTCTTTATTTAAGAGAACAGATTTTGGTTTTAATGAGGGTTTGGGTTTTTTCATCTTGCTAAAATGAGGAAGATTTCTTGGACCGAGGAAAGTTTCTCCCTGCAACATGTAGAGATGCGAATACTTCCTGGATTTGTTGTGTTTTTGTGAAAGTGTCTACAATGAAAAAGTCGTCGCCATGGTTACAATATGCAAGTCTTTAAAAACGTACGAGTGTGGTGAGATACACTAAATTATTACATTACTGAATGCCAAACAAAATGAGTTAACATGAGCTGCTGTGAGAGAGAAGTTCAGGAAATAACTTCTCTCTACAGAGGCACAGAAATAAATGAATGGAAGTTAATATTTCTAATCACTTGAGGCGTTCACAGCCCAAAACAGAACTAAACTCTAACTAAACTAATATCAGGTGTTGGAGTCCAGGAGACTGATTTCACAATTTACTTGAAATTTCTGTTTCTTTTTCCTGAAGTGAGACAGCTCCGACTTTATTTGTGTTGTCTGCAGTAACCGCTCTGCTCCACATGCAGGTAGAACTACAGTGGCTTTTTTAAAACATTTACGTCACATTCAACCTGTGAAAACATCCGACTGTCCAGCATTTGGAGCTCTGGCTTCATACCGGCTGGTCAGAAGTCACAGAGAGGATGTTTGGGTCTAAAGCGGCAGCAGGTTTAGTGTTCAGCTTACAGTGAGAAACGTTTCGGACAGAGTAGCGGTCCTCTAACATCCACTGATTATCACAGAATGACTGCAGGAGCCACAACTACTTACTATCAAAGAAATATGTGGTTGAAGGCAAAGGGGAGAAGTGAAGAACCACGGAAACGGTTTGGTTTGGCTGAACCTTCAGACAGACGGGAGTCTCTGCAGGTGAAGCAGCGTTTCCAAAGCAATGCGTTTCTCAAGAGCCACACCTGATTGGACCAAATTAACATCTGTCACTAGATTTTCTTTTTAAATGTTGCTAGCTGACGTCTTTGGCATCAAACTGTCCTTTATTTTCTTAGTTACACAGGCTTGCTGTTGTAACCCAGAAAAGACTTTGGGATTAGTTACAGTTTAAGCACTTTGATGTGGTAATGGCGGACATTTTGTGTTAGCATTAGCGCCGTTAGTTGCGTCTAGATAGCGCCTTCTCTTAACAGAGAAAGTCTGCTTACATTTCAAAATAAGAGCTTCTGTTTTAGTAGCAAACAGGAGCCATTTTTCAGGCGATTATAAGTAGGTAGGGATGAATGTTGATACTTTAAAACAAAAACCCTTTTAGTTCCTGAAATAATGTGACACTAAGAAAAATAGTTCAAAACAAAACAATTTTAAATACATCACTCAAAAATTGTAACTTATTCTGAAAAAGTTGAACCCTCAGCTTCTTATTTTGTTGCTCAACTTTTTAATAATGATGATAATTTTGGACACATTTCTGCAGTGGGATCTGGCCAATCAGAGTTTGCTCTTGAGAGACAGCGTCACTCAGAAACGCCACTTGGGGTCAGCAGAGGGCGCCGCCTCCCTTCAGATGGTGGCATCATAGGGCCGGTGAGGCACTGCCACTCCAGGCCTCCTGGGGGCGGAACTCTGCGTGTGGCCCGACGGTATCAGACCCAGCAGCTCTTTGGATCTGCTCGGCCACCTCCGACCCAATCGGCGGCTGACGCGGCTTCGCCTGGACGCTTGGCCTAAAAGCGCGGCCGTTTGGGGCCACAGTGGGTCCGTGAAGCCGGCGGCGCCGGGCTGCTGGAACGGGAAGCGCGGCCTGCGTCTCAGGGGGCGCGCTCCCCGGTAGCTGCTGGGGCTGATGTGGCTCTCCAGCGACGGCCCCAGCAAGCTGAGGCTGGTTCTGTCCGTGAATGAGTCCGTCCGGTCTTCGTAGGCGAGGTCCGCTGGAGCCGAGCACTGCTGCAGCGGCCAGCCGCCGCGGCTTTTTCCTCCCACGTCTGCGGCGCTGCCTCCCTCGCCTCCGTCTCGCTCTACTCTCATTGCTTCATCTTCTTCCTCCTCTTCTTCCTGCTCCTCCTCCTCCACCTCGGTGACCTCCTCCTCCTCCACCGGCTCCTCCGCCCCGCCCTCCTCTTCGTCCTCCGTGCTGGCGGGCGGCGGGGAGCGTGGGTCGCGCAGGAACACCACTATGACAGTTATGTTGTCGCTGGAGCCTGCGTCTCGGGCGGAGGCCACCAGCTTGTGGGCCACCATGGTGGTGTCGCCAGCGTTCTCCTGCAGATGGTCGCTGACGACACGCACCGCCTCCTCGGGACTCACCGTGTCCCAGAACCCGTCGCAGGCCAGGATCAGGTAGTCCTCTGAGCCATCCAATGGGAAGATGCCGTGGTCGGCGTCCCCACAGATGTACGGCTTGTGCTCAGAGTCGCCTGTCAAAACAATCAAGTTATATTATTGTCTAGAAGACTTTTTTGATTGCCTGACGCTTAACGCGTGTTAGGTCAAATAATCTGGTTTCCTGTTGACTTGCACTGAAATCTGGAGCCTCCATTTGTAATTATTAAACCATTAAAATAGACTTTTATTTGGAAAAGGTTCTGTGAACTCTATTTTGAAAGGCCAAAATGATCTCTTGTGTATACTGAGTTTAGAGCCATTACTGACATGAAACCTGTTTTTGCGACAGGCTCCAATCACACAGCAGGTTTTCAGCTGAAATCCGATTTGTTTTTTTGCTCGTTGATATCATTCAACACGATATTGTCGCCTGTAATCAGACTTCCAGAAGACTGCAGAAGAAGAACTCGGCCATCTCACAGCAGCGCTCCACAACTAACTGCAACGGCTTTTTGTGCAACATTGACTGCAACTTCAGTGGAGAAGCAGGTTCAGTGTTGGCCTGGCGTTCATAATTTCATATTCCTAATTTTCACACATTGTTTACATCTGGCTTTTTCTTTATGACGCTTGTTTCACATCAACAACATAAAATGTAAAATGACCAAACAGAAAATCTGGATTTCAGCTAGGCCTGTCGCGATAAACAATAAATCAATTAATGGCACAAAGCTAAAAGTTATCGACCTCATTTGATCGTTTCTTCCTGCCTTTTTCTCGGTCTATTGATGACTCTGGATGAAAAAAGGCTCAACTCCGGTGCTCTGCACTGAGAGAACTGGGCATTTCCTTATTGCCCAGTTCACTCTACGCGATCTTAGAATTGTCGGCCGATCGTCGCCCCATTTTCAAAACCTGAGAGACACTAGCCGACAAAAATCGTAGGTGTATCGGGTTCGACCGGGCCGTGTGTCCATCCACACGGCAAGAGCAACACACCACAAGAACCGATTTCTCTCACCGACATTCAGATTTCAGACAGAAAATCCTGTCAAAACCCACTATATCACACATGAATTTAGAGTGAACAAACATGGAAGCAATAGCGATAGTTAGTGAGCTTATTTTAAGCGATAAAAGATGCAACAAAAAGAAAAACGGTTGGATAAGACTTCGGTAGCAATTCCACTCTAATTGCTCTCCTGGTCATTTCTGTGGATATTTCTCTCACAAAATGTTGAATAAACATTAATGTTGTTTCCACATATCATCTCCACTGGACTTTGCGCTAGCTGTTTGGGATTCCCCTCCGTGTTTCCCCTCAGAAAGCTGGGAGGAAGAGTTGGCTACCTGTCACATTCAATGGGCTGCCTTCTCGCTCCCAGTCGGGGAAAAGCCCAAACGCTGCAGTGATTAACTGACTAAGACAATCCAACAGGTTGAATATGAATGATTTAGATCGGAGCGGCCACGACGCTCCACCGACTGGACCCGATCAGTGGGAACACACCACAGGAGGATGCAAGCGACAATCTTAGAACGTTGGTCGTTCAAAGATTGCCATGAGGGTAAAATCTGGGCAAAAAAATATCTTGTTTGAACTGGGATTGAAGGAGTAGTGAACTATTGGATAAGGGTATCAGATATCTGAATATAATGATTATTGAAGGGTCAGATCGTTTACAGACTTCATAATCTGCACTCTTTTTTTATTTCCGCTTTGGTTTGATGTTGTTTAGTTTTTATTCAACTGTATTTTTTGTTAATGAGAGTCCATTTTATTTTTGGTTTTGGTTGTGTTGTTTAGCAGACTCAGTGTTAAATGTTCTTTTGAAAATATAGTGTGTCTATTTTTGACAGGATGTCGCTTGCATTATTATGTCATTACCATTAAATCAGCTTAAAATGGTCTTCAAACAATATTATCGTTTATTGCAATAATTTTTGAGACAATCGCTCAGCAAAATTTGTTATCGTGACAGGCCTAATTTCAGTTTAACTGCAAATCTTTAAATCAAGTTTAGGGTTAGACTGAAGGCAGCAAAGTCTGCTACTGCTTCCTGACAGTTTTCTTATTTGTACTTTGACATTTGAGGTGAAGAGTATTGCCTTCCCACAATGCACTGCAGGAACTTTACTGTACCTATTGCTCTGGATACAGACAGACTCCCGTTGACTCTCCATGTGCCAAACCAAATCACACATCCTCCCAAAGCCTCGATCCTCTGCTTCTCGTCCTGCAAACAAAGAGATGCTCATCATCTGCAGAACGTCAATCTGCGATTTCTCCATCTGCCTCCTTATGCACTTAAAGGAACGGTCCACTCAAAACATTGATGTTTTTTGGGTTGGGGTCAAAGAGCGCTTCTGTTTCTGGACTGAAAACACAAAGTGCAATTTTTAAAATGGAAAGATGCCAAGAAAACCTCGATGATAGACGTTTCAAAATCAAGAACAATGGGGCTGAAAAAGAATTATTTTTTATTCTAGATATCTGGACAGTTTTGCAAATAACTTAAACTTTAAGACAAAACCTGGAAGCCATGTTACTTCAAATTTATGTTTGTTTTCACAGGTTATTTTATAGGCATTAGCTGAGAACATATTTCTAAACATTATTTATTTCCATAAAATATCTAAAAGAATTTGTTCAGCTGACCAAGCTAACAGTGTAACACTTCTGTAGGATAGTTTCTATAGAACCTGGTGGCGTTTTCATGGTCGGTAAACAGTGAGCTGACTGTTTACCAACTGTTTCTCCCAGCACAGCAACAGGAGCAGCAGCTGCTTTTCAGACCTTTATGGAGGAAAACATGATTGTTGGATAGGATCAGATTCATATTTTTTTGGCCGATTTATTGTGACCATAACCCAAAACCCAACAGCTGCCTCATGATACTGAGCACTAAGAACAGAACTAGAGGAAAGCTCTGCTGCCAATATGCTGTTAAAAATAAGGCAGTATAATGCAAACTGAACCAGCCAGATGCTGAATGTCATTCTATTTAAGGTTCAGAAACTTCAACCAGATCCCAAATATAAAAACTGGAATATAAAAACTGAGAAAAAGATGAACAATTATGTGTCTTTGAACAGGTCAGGATCTGTCTATGGCAGGGGTGGGCAATCCTGGTCCTCGAGGGCCGGTGTCCTGCAACTCTTATATGTCTCCCTGGTCCAACACACTTGAATCCAATAGTTGAATCACCTCTTAAGTGCAGTCAAGTTCTCCAGAGTCCTGTTAATGACCTCATTATTTGACTCAGGTGTGTTGGAGTAGAGATGCATCTAAAAGTTGCAGGAGACCGGCCCTCGAGGACCAGGATTGCCCACCCCTGGTCTATGGCCTATTCAAAACCCGTTCATTATATTTTTAGACTAAATTATTCTTAGATAATCAGGTTTCAGTCTGAGCTGTTTTAGCGTCTCTGTTCCTTTAAATCCAGACAAGCTGCTGCTGGCCACGCCCCCAAATCAACGTTTACACTCCCAACAGATGCACAATTATACAACCATACGTCTTTGAAAAGCATCAATGGAGCCTCCTGCACAATCAACCACAATGCAGCAAGTCAACAACTAAACTCTCAGGGTCTTTTCCAGCAGCCGTTGTACAGCGGGAAAACCAGCTGACCAACCGCTGGAGATCAGGCCTAAACTAGGTTGCTAGGTAACGGGGCTGGAGATCAGCTGTGGTTGCTAGGTAACGGCATTTGACTTAACAATGGAAAGTTTTTGATCCGTTTCATTTTCCAGACACCAAAACAAACTTTTTGCCAAAGAACATCTGAGAGTTTTTTTAAAACCCAAAATGGAGAAACAAAAACATGGAAGAAGTGAATTTTGCATCTTAGGTTCCAACTTATCTGAGTTCCCAGACATTATTTTACCATTCATGACTGACTTTCCCCTGACAACCACTGGACATTTTCTTTTAGCAGCGGCTCTTTGCTAAGTTTACAGAAAACCGATTTGCTTGTTCTGTGAAGGAAGAGACGTGCGTCACCTCTCTGTCTGGTTTGTGTGGCTTCATCAGCTCCACCACCTGCCCTCGCCGCACCAGGATCACCTGGGAGTCTCCCAGCCAGGCGACATGCAGCGTCCGGCCTCGCAGGAACGTCACCACCCCGGTGGTTCCACAGCGCAGGTGCTGCCGCAGACACATGGGAGAACTGGGTTTGCAACCGAATTATGACTTAATCATCTCTAGCCAATAAATGTAAGCAGTAAAACAGGACACATTCAAAACCAGGGCTGAAACGATTAATCAAATTAATCACGATAAATCGATTGTCAACTAATTTGCTATCCATTAATAAACTGGAGTGGAAAGAAAAAACTCAGCAGTTATTAAACCAAAACTGTAGAAACAATATATGCATTTTGTATTCAAGTTGAAAAACCTTCTTTGTAAATATTCCTTATCCAGAACTTTAGGATCAGTTTTAGCTTCACCAAGTTCAAATTCTGTTAAAGAAAATCAATTTATTAATCTATCTAATTATTAAAAAAATAATCCCCAGGTCATAAATGCAGCATGTTGAACTTTTCTCATGTTTGGAGGATTTTAAGCTGCAGATTCATCGTTTGCTATAAATGATCAAAAGCTGTCGTTGCATTTTAGGTAATAAAATGTTCATTTTTTCATTAAAAAATCGTTTCTTATTTGCATCTTTTAATGTACACTGCTCAAAAAAATAAAGGGAACACTCAAATAACACATCCTAGATCTGAATGAAAGAAATATTCTCATTGAATACTTTGTTCTGTACAAAGTTGAATGTGCTGACAACAAAATCACACAAAAATCATCAATGGAAATCAAATTTATTAACCAATGGAGGCCTGGATTTGGAGCCACACACAAAATTAAAGTGAAATAACACTACACGCTGATCCAACTTTAATGTAATGTCCTTAAAACAAGTCAAAATGAGGCTCAGTATTGTGTGTGGCCTCCACGTGCCTGTATGACCTCCCTACAACGCCTGGGCATGCTCCTGATGAGGTGGCGGATGGTCTCCTGAGGGATCTCCTCCCAGACCTGGACTAAAGCATCCGCCAACTCCTGGACAGTCTGTGGTGCAACGTGACGTTGGTGGATGGAGCGAGACATGATGTCCCAGATGTGCTCAATCGGATTCAGGTCTGGGGAACGGGCTGGCCAGTCCATAGCTTCAATGCATTCATCTTGCAGGAACTGCTGACACACTCCAGCCACATGAGGTCTAGCATTGTCCTGCATTAGGAGGAACCCAGGGCCAACCGCACCAGCATATGGTCTCACAAGGGGTCTGAGGATCTCATCTCGGTACCTAATGGTAGTCAGGCTACCTCTGGTGAGCACATGGAGGGCTGTGCGGCCCTCCAAAGAAATGCCACCCCACACCACTACTGACCCACTGCCAAACCGGTCATGCTGAAGGATGTTGCAGGCAGCAGACCGCTCTCCACGGCGTCTCCAGACTCTGTCACGTCTGTCACATGTACTCAGTGTGAACCTGCTTTCATCTGTGAAGAGCACAAGGCGCCAGTGGCGAATTTGCCAATCCTGGTGTTCTCTGGCAAATGCCAAGGGTCCTGCACGGTGTTGGGCTGTGAGCACAACCCCCATCTGTGGACGTCGGGCCCTCATACCATCCTCATGGAGTCGGTTTCTAACCGTTTGTGCAGACACATGCACATTTGTGGCCTGCTGGAGGTCATTTTGCAGGGCTCTGGCAGTGCTCCTCCTGTTCCTTCTTGCACAAAGGCAGAGGTAGCGGTCCTGCTGCTGGGTTGTTGCCCTCCTATGGCCTCCTCCACGTCTCCTGGTGTACTGACCTGTCTCCTGGTAGCACCTCCAGCCTCTGGACACTACGCTGACAGACACAGCAAACCTTCTTGCCACAGCTCGCATTGATGTGCCATCCTGGATGAGCTGCACTACCTGAGCCACTTGTGTGGGTTGTGGAGTCCGTCTCATGCTACCACGAGTGTGAAAGCACCACCAACATTCAAAACTGACCAAAACATCAGCCAGACAGCATAGGTACTGAGAAGTGGTCTGTGGTCCCAACTGCAGAACCACTCCTTTATTGAGTGTGTCTTGCTAATTGCCAATAATTTCCACCTGTTGTCTATTCCATTTGCACAACAGCAGGTGAAATTGATTGTCAATCAGTGTTGCTTCCTAAGTGGACAGTTTGATTTCACAGAAGTTTGATTTACTTGGAGTTATATTGTGTTGTTTAAGTGTTCCCTTTATTTTTTTGAGCAGTGTATTTCTAATATTGAAGAAAAACATTGGAATGAAAAATCTGCCCAATGTGCCCATTTTTATCCAATTAATTACAAAAATAATCGTTGGTTGCAGATGAGAAAACACTGTAAAAAATAAAAACGTCATTGTGAGTAAAACCAGACAGGGTTCTGACGGAGGACGGGTCAGGGTTAAAGGTCAGGGTGGGGGTACTTCTCGTGAGGCTTTCTTCACGAAGCGCTCGTCCGTCAGCTTGAAGGCGCGGCACAGAGCGTCGCTGGGATCCTGGCTGAAGGATTCCTGGTGGAACAGGTTGACATGAAGGTGGTTGGCGGCATAAATAGCTGCATCCACGCCGCCGTGTCCGTCAAACACAGCAAAGAACGCCTGTTCCTCTTGATCCTGGGAGACAAACAGAAAAGCTTCAGCTCTGACATTCAGTCAATGAGTTTCTCACTGTGGGAAAAGCAGCAGCAGAGGAAGACGCCATGCTGACCTGCAGCTTTAATACCGCGGCACCTATAGACCCTGATCTTAAAATAGCCTCTACAGACTCCTGGTGGTTAGGGCATAGCATTTCTATAGCCTCCTGAGACCCAGCCCATTCATTTGTGTCCTTTATAGTGGACATTTTGTTCACCTGTATTTTCTTTTACTATTTTGAGTTACCCTATCAAGCCCTGCAGTACTCTTTAGAGGACATCCTGGGCTTTCCAGTGATGTGTCATGTGATAGGTTTGCATGCTGGGAACTCACTTTTTCTTTTCAATCAAAATGGCTGGCATACCAACAACCACATTTTATGGAAAGAGGAAAGGTAAGCAAATTATTCTTTATCTATTGCTATTTTTACCATGATAATTATATATAGTCTTGTTTATTAACATGTCAATAATAATATTTTTATCTCAGAAAACAGTTTAATTATTTCTGTTTTGAAATATCAGTCCTTTTATGAATGTCAATTGTAGTGGACACCAGGACCATTTTAATATATCTAATGAGTCAACATTGTTGTAGGAGAAAGAAGTGAAGCAGAGAGGATTTTATACCGAATAGTAGAGGGAGATTCAGATTTGGAGCTGTCAGATGAGGATGAGGATGAGTATCAGCCTGGGACAGGAGAAGATGGTGAAGAAGAAGTAGGTGAAGAAGGAGAGGAAGAAGATGCAGGAGTATATGAGGAGACAGACTCAGAGCCAGAAAGGGAGCAGGAAAGTCGTCGTGCTTTGTGGGCCAGGACTACCTTGTATGTTTTATTTAGTTCTAGGCTAATGTATCCAATTCTATTATCATATTAGATTATTGCTGTATTAGTATTTAGTATTTTAGTACTTATTTGTGTTTTTTTTCCATCCATCATAATAGATTCACACCTGTGCTACCTGGGCGTCCTGTCTGTCAAAATGACCCTAAAATCCGAGAACACTGGAGTCCAATCCAATACTTTTCGCAGTACATCGACGACAAAATCTTTGAAGATTTGGCAGCTTTTACAAATCAAAGACAGCTGCAAACTACAGGAGTGTCATTAAATACTACTGCTCAAGAAATCAAGATTTTCTTTGGCATATCAGTACACATGGCCTGCCTTGGCTATCCCAGAGTTAAAATGTTTTGGGCTAAAAAAACTAAAGTGCCAGTTATTAGCAGGAAAATGACAAGGGATAGGTTCTACAAGCTGAGAAGCTCACTCAAGATTGTTGATGATCTGGATGTAACAGAAGAGACAAAGGAGTCAGACATTCTTTGGAGAGTCAGACCATTGGTTGACCGTGTGAGGCAAGGTTGTCTCAGACTTCCAAGGTATAACAAGGTCTGCATTGATGAGCAAATCATCCCTTTCACAGGCCGCTGTCCAGTCAGGCAATATGTCCCAGGCAAGCCAAACCCTACTGGCCTAAAGGTCTTTGTCCTTGCCTCTCCAAATGGTCTGGTGCTGGATTTTGAGGTGTATCAAGGGAAGAATACGTTCAGGGGCCAAAGGTTGGGAGTTGGAGCTGCAGCAGTCTTGCGATTGGTTGAATCTCTTCCCACAGGAACCTGTGTATTCTTTGATCGATACTTCACAACAATCAATCTCATGGATGCTTTGCTTGCAAAGGGTCTTCCAGCAACTGGAACAATAATGAGGAACCGAGTACCAAAGCCATGCCAGCTACCAGAAGATAAGCAGTTGCGAAAAGAAGGGAGAGGAGCATCAGTGACGGTGGTCCGGAGGAGGCCTGAGCTGGCAATCACTAAATGGTTTGACAATAAACCAGTGTTGATGGCTTCCACTGTGTATGGGAAAGATCCAGAAGATATCTGTAGCAGATGGTCCAACAAAGAAAAGGCTCATGTCCAGGTGCGACGACCAGCAGTGATCAGAGAATACAATGACAACATGGGTGGCGTAGACCTGTGTGACCGAATGCTGAGCTTTTATCGCATGTCAACCAGGACCAAGAAATGGACATCACGTGTGATCGCTCATTTCTTTGATGTTGCCATTACAAACGCTTGGATCCAATACAAGTCTGACAGTAAAGCGATTAATCGATCATCTAAGAACACCCAACAGTATCTGGACTTCAAATTGCACCTGGCTGAAGAGCTGTTGGATAGTCCTTCAATTGATGACAGCAGTGAAGACAGTGAAGAAGAGTATCAGCCACCAACCAAAACAAGGATCCCTCAACCAGAGCCCTCTGTACGCAGACTAGGGGCCAGGCACATGCCAGAGATGGTGGATATCAAGCATGCAGAAAGATGCAGGAATAAGGGCTGCAATGGCAAGACATACATGAGGTGTACCAAATGCAAGATGTTTCTCTGCATCACCAAAAGGAAAACGTGCTTCCAGGATTATCACCGCTAAAATATCCAAAAGAAGAACTGTAGAACTGCTTACGTCCAATGTTAAACTAAATACACAGGCAACTATTGTCCGTGCAAGCAATAAGCAACAGAAAACAACCAAGAGTGATAAAGAATTTAGTTTTTTGATCAAATTAAATTTATTCTTTTGTTAATATCACTCTAAATCCATAATCTGCTCATTTTCTAAATTCAGTTGTATTTTCACACTAAAATCATCCTGTTGTCCATTACAGTGGACATGCTGTGAAATTAAAAATAAAAATATGTTTAAAAAAATTTTAATTGTAAGGTGTTTTTTTAGGCCCAACTAGATAGGAAATCACACAAAAAAAGAAATTGGAACACACTTTTTTTCTTCGGTTCCCAGGAGGATAGAGCTGCAGCTCTGTAGAAATGCTACATGGAGCGACTGGCCTTGCTAAAGTGCTGCTCAGATCAACACCTGATTTCATATCGTGGCTCTTTCTTTTTTCCTTCATGCAAACAAATATCTGCATGTTTGTTTGGTGAATATTTATATTTCCAGTTAGAAAATCAAAATGTAGAGCTCAGGTCTGATGAAAAAAAAAATTCAACAAGATCAGTTATTTCATGTTTTCTTTTAAAATCCAAGTGAAAAACAAACAAATCTGTTGGCGGGAAAAATCAAAATGGATTAAATTTCCTGCATGGATGATTGATTATTGTTTATTAAAAATGTCTTGGCTTCTTTGTAAAACTGTCTAAAAAACAAGTTTGTTCAGAGAAATGTTTTGGTTTTCATTTAGTTTTTGCTCTGATCAGTTTGTGGTTTTTATTGTTATTTATGTTTCTCTAGTTTTAGTGCAGCACAGCTGAATCCAGACAAAACTAACAACTAACATTTTAGCAGCTTATAACATCTGATAAATAAATATCCTCTAAAAATGACTAAGAAAATGAACTGGTGTAAATCAATTTTACCTGAATGTTGAAGAGTGTGTTGAAGTCGGGGATGATGACGTGCTTGTCCTCCATCTTGCGCCTCATGTTCTTGATGGCGTGGATGGACGTTTCGTAGTACGGCTGCGGGCGGCGGCGGAACGGCAGCTCCTTCTGCCACAGGCAGCAAATCTCAAACAGTCTGTTAAAAACCAACCGCGCCATCTTCACCGACTCCATCTCTGCAACCAACGCACAACCAGTCAGGAGAAAGTTTTTCTCCTCACTTGCAAAAGACATTAAAAAGCACTTAAGATTTTATTGCCATGAACAAATTTAAAACTCTTTAAACAAAGAGTGTGAATGCTGTTCAGTTATTTTATTAAGTCTTCATTCTACATTCTGTTTTTAGTAGTTTTATTTTGTGTATTTTAGTGGAGCTGTGATAAACGAAGCAGGACGAGTTTCCAAACGAGTCTCCCGTGCCTGAAAAGCAGGCAGAGAGAAAGAAAACATCGACAGTTGTTGCTTTTTGGCATCTTTGGGTCTCCATGGAGGCCGTTTAGTTTGAGGCGTTTGCAGCAAAGGAGCCAATAATCGCATTTTGATTATTGGCAAATAATCAAAATGCACATCTATGACACATCTATTATTTACATGTGCGCTCTCTAAAATAATTAATTTTGCAAAAATGAGACTGTGCACAATAATTTACTAGTCTGAAGACTCCAGACTTTACAGCAAAAACACTTTTGACCCGTTTGTTGGATCATTTTAAAACGTTTTGGCCAATGGCTCTGCTCCTTTTCATCACAGGGAAAAATGATTGTGTTGGAACTGCTTGAACCTACTTAAACATCTAAATTAACAAATAATATTAAATATAACCTGAATTCAATGTCAAAATAAATAGAAGTCGTAAACCAGATGTGACTGAACTATGAAAAAAATCCACATTTTCCACAAATTAAATCTTCAAACAGAAAATTTGATTAATCAATAAAATGTGATTTTTATTCATCAGCATAAAGGAAGCAGCAAACAAATAAATACGTCATTAGTTGCAGATTTGTTCTTAATATCCACATATTAATTCTTTATTATTTATTTTCTGTTGTTTTTTTGCATTCAATTTGAATGAAAATCTGAAGTTTCTGCTTGGAAGGAAGCAACATTTATTTTTAACTGTTTGCGACAACAGAGAGAACAAAGAACCAAAACTTCAAAATGTTAACATTGCATAATAGTTTGTTTTTCATTTTGAAGATTACGTAAGAGAAACAAAACAGATTAATACATTAATGTGAGTAAAATATTCGCTGATCTATAAACGAGGGACGCCGTTTCACGATGCCGCGGCGTCCAGCTGTGACTGAACGTCCTATCGCCCTCTAGTGGTCAAATCCCTCTTAATGCACCCAGAGAGGAGAAGTGGGACGCGGCCCTGGAGGTTCGTGGCTGAGTGTGAGGGACGAACTGAGAGGGAGACCTAATTTGTTTGAGAGAGCGATTCCCCGGCGACTCACGTGGCAACGGGTCGGCGCCGTCTTCTACGGCCTTGTTGAGGTTCTGGATGGGCAGATCGGACTGGAGCAGGCTGTCTGCGGTGGCGCGGGCCAGAGCGGCCGCCAGCGAGCAGGGGCAGTTACTGTGGAGAGACAGGTTGGTAATCAATCCCTCAATCAATCAATAATCAATCAATCAATCAATACATTTATAAATCCATCAACCAATCAATCAATCAATGGAGTTTATTGGTGCGGTATTGATCGGGTCAGAATGTGGAATCCATTTACCTTCAATCTAGGCTGAAACCATTAATCACATTAATTGATTATTGAAATAATCATCAACTAATTTAGTCAATGATTGATCAATAACTGGACAAATCGACGTTCTCCAGCTGCTGCTGCCGTTCTGACTAAAACCAGGCAGATAAATCGCATCAGATCTCAAGTCCTTAAACTCATAAAAATGGTTAAAACTGTGGAACAAAGTTAGTATGGCCTTGTTGCTATAGCAACGATAAAACTGCAAACTTCTGTTTCCTTGAGCTGCTTGGTTCAGCTCATAAACAATTATTGGCAACTGGCTTGTTGCCGGATGCCATCGATTTATTTTGGACGTTAATATTTACACTCCAATAAAACTAAAAAAAAAATGAAATAGACAAAACATGAAACTACTTTAATATCAGCCGGTTCCAGTTACCAAACACAAGATTATCAAAACCTCAAATATTTTCCGACATGTTTTGGTCTATAGCCATGTTAATAAGATGCTAGAGAAAATTTTCCTGGAATCTTTTTTACATAGAGCTGCCCCTCCTCCACCTATTGCTGCATCATGTTGATCAGCTGCCTGAAGGAAATCTCCTACATATTTCATTTACAAAAAAGTCAAATGAATTCTTCTGTCCAATAATTGCCTGAACCGGCTCGTCTTTGCAGGACTGCGGGGAACACCCTGGGCAGATTGCCACAACAAATTCAGTTGCTTGGAAATGTTTCTGTCACAAAGACTGGACAGGCATGGAGAGGAACCAGACGTTTCAAAGCAAAGAGCAACATTTCTGGCAACAGACTCACTCTGGAGGCAAATGTTGGTAGATTAACGGCCTCATAGTGGGAATAAGCCACATTGCCCTCAACAGGAAACCTTTAATCAGCACTTCCTCTTCAGTTCATTCTGGTTCATATTAATTGAAACCTAGCAGGCCAGCAGAATCCTCAAAGGCTGCATTGCATTTAATTTCCAAATAATAAATGAACATGTTTTTTCTGAGCACAACACTTTGTAATTCTGCTGCATCCAGTGTGAAAGGCCTTCAGAGGCTCATGCATCACGAGTTTAATTAATGAAAACTCTCACAGCGCTAAGCCTCAACATCTGTGAGGAACTCAAGCCTGCATGTTTCTGCCAACAGAGACGAGCGAATGAGCTCATTTCATCCATAACGCTGGAATCGTTCAAATACGCAGACGCTTTTAAATAAGACAGGAAGGTCAGACGTAAACATTAGCATAAATAAATATTTATTTATTAGTATGAGCTTGAGTGGAGAAAGTCCAGAGCATTTACAACATACCTGAAGCTGATAAACATCAGACTGATTGTATTTTGAAACATGTGATAGAAATGTTCATGTATGACTCAGACTCAAGCTAACAGCTATTTGAAGTCAAGATATAAACTACCGAGTGAAGCTAACATTTGCTCAGAGTGAAATTAAATATTTATAGACAAGCTATGCTAGCAGCACCATGCAGTTAAGCTAACAGGAACACAAAGTGAAGCTAACAGCAGCACAAAGTGAAGCTAACAGGAACACAAAGTGAAGCTAACAGGAACACAAAGTGAAGCTAACAGGAACGCAAAGTGAAGCTAACAGCAGCACAAAGTGAAGCTAACAGGAACACAAAGTGAAGCTAACAGGAACACAAAGTGAAGCTAACAGCAGCACAAAGTGAAGCTAACAGGAACACAAAGTGAAGCTAACAGGAACACAAAGTGAAGCTAACAGGAACGCAAAGTGAAGCTAACAGCAGCACAAAGTGAAGCTAACAGGAACACAAAGTGAAGCTAACAGGAACACAAAGTGAAGCTAACAGCAGCACAAAGTGAAGCTAACAGGAACACAAAGTGAAGCTAACAGCAGCACAAAGTGAAGCTAACAGGAACACAAAGTGAAGCTAACTGACTGAATTTTAAGACAACTCCTCCTATTTAATAACTTGAAGTCAAACAAACAGCTACTGAAACTAAGAGAAGCTCAATATGAAACTAGCGGCTAAACTAGCAGCTAATCAGAGTTCCTGCTCCTCTCTTTCTGTCAACACATTACAGCGTTTGAAAAAGTTTAACCCTGAAGTAGTTCCAGGAAATGTTTTTATTTCCATGGAAACTACAGCAACTACAAATAACCTGACGATTAACTGACAGAAATAATGAACCCTTTCATGCATAGTGGTCACTATCGAAAAGCCATTTTCTTCTGCTTCTTGTGGATTTTTATGTTATAAAAGCACACAGATCACTGAAGTGGATACTAATGCATCGTAAAATACACCATCAACTACTGACCATCAGCTGCAAATGCAAGAAATTATTTTTGTTAAATCCAATATGGCCGACAGACAAAAAAGCATGCCGACCGACCAGATCCCTCCTTCTACTGTAGATGACTCTAAAACTATTGTGACATCAGGTAACCCTTAAAGAACAAAGCTACTGATGTGTTTTTCAAATAACAACTTTGTATTTGGAGAAAATTACAATTGATCATCTAAAAAAAATCTAATTAATAAAACGTTTACTAAATTTTTTTCCAACCTTTTTTATGCCTTAAGAAAATAAAAAAAATTAGAAAAAATCCTGACACAAAGGATCATAATTCATGCATGAAAAGGTTAGAAGTATCTAAAAGTCATTTAGTCATTTCCTCACAGACTGAATGAACCAATTATTAGTGATGTACTTTCTGCACTTTATTGCAGTTATTATTATTCATGATCCTCAAACTTTTAGTAAAATCATCAAACCCTATTTGTCTTTGCAGCTCCATCATTTTATCAAAATATGAAGCAGAAGTCAGTTTTCACCTGAACAGAGATCCAATATTAACAAAAAACTGCCGTGGTGGCGGAGGGGCAACATGGCCTCGACACGGCCGTCGCGGGTTCGACTCCCGGACCCGACGACGTTTACCGCATGTCTTCCCCTTTTCTGTCAGCCTACTTTGAAAAAGGGACACTAGAGCCACAAATAGACGGTGATGAAAAACAAATAGAAAAAAAAGAAAACTGATCATTTCCTAATATCCTATTGTTTCTCAATATCAGGATTTGTTTGAATGACATAATACTGTAAATGTGGGTCAAGTATCATCTGCATCAGAATCCTGTCCAACCGCTGGAACACAGCTCACCAATCAATCAATCAATCAATACATTTCATCAAACCGTTATGGGTTCATATCCAAGGAAATTAAATATTTAGAAAAATAAATTCGGACAAATATTGAAAAAACATGTACATCTCTCATATTATTAGAGGTTATGACAATCTTCTTCAAACAATGTATGAAAAACAGGCAGTAAACAAACATCTAACTGTGGTTTGATTATTTTCTAGATATGATCTGCAGCAATTTCAGCATATTTCTAGAGTTATGGTGGCTTCTCGTTCTTCTCGGAGCTCAATTCTCAATTCTCATTCTTCTCCCCCCTGCGCAACTGGCTGCTAGACTTCCTCACCGACAGACCTCAGTCAGTCCGGATCGGACAACACACCTCCGATGTCATCACCCTCAGCACAGGCTCCCCTCAGGGCTGCGTCCTGAGCCCTCTGCTGTTCACTATGATGACACACGACTGCGTCCCCAGGTTCGCCACCAACCACATCGTGAAGTTCGCGGACGACACAACGGTGGTGGGCCTCATCAGAGACGACAACGACCTGGACTACAGAGAGGAGGTGGAGCAGCTGGTGGACTGGTGCAGAGACAACAGCCTGATCCTGAACGTTGACAAGACGAAGGAGATGATCGTCGACTTCAGGAAGAACCGGCCCAGCCACGCTCCACTGCTCATCAACAGCTCGGCTGTGGAGGTGGTCAGCAGCACCAAATTCCTGGGGCTGCACATCACTAACGACCTCACCTGGACTGTGAACACCACGTCTCTGGTCAAGAGGGCACAGAAACGTTTGTATTTCCTGCGGAGGATGAGAAGAGCACACCTGCCCCCGCCCATCCTCAAGACGTTCTACAGAAGCACCATAGAGAGCATTCTGACCAGCTGCCTCTCTGTGTGGTGTGGAGGCTGCAGCGCCTCCGACTGGAAGAACGTGAGGAGAGTGGTGCGGACAGCAGAGAGGATCATCGGGGCCCCCCTTCCCTCCATTCAGGACATTTCATCCCAGCGCTGCGTGTCCCGAGGCCGAAACATCATCAGTGACCCCTCACACCCCCACCATGGACTGTTCTCCCTGCTGCCCTCTGGAAACAGGTTCTGCAGCATCCGGTGCAGGTCCACCAGGTTCTGAAACAGCTTTTTCCCACTTGCCATCAGACTGTTGAACTCTTAACTGGACTGCACTCAAAATCTGGTCTCCACTTTATACCTTGCACATGTACAGAGCTAAATAACTTCCATTTTACTGTCAGTCCTGCACTTTATATTTTATATTTAGATTTTATACTGTATTTTATTTTATTCTGGCGTAACCTCACAACATTGGAACCTCAAACATTGTCCTGAGCCGTATGCAACGAAATTCCGTTCTGTATACAACCTGTGCATGAAAAATGACAATAAAGTCAGTCTAAGTCTAAGTCAATAAATTTTCAAAATTCTCAGGCGGAAAAACAACATTAATTCCAACTGAAGCTGTAATTCTGACCAGGAAAGTTAAACCTTTTCAGTAAATCCATAAACTAATCACTTCTAATAGTTTGAATCTCATTAATCCACATTTTCATCGTTTCCTCTGAGCGGGTCAGCGCCGGTCCAGGTCCAACTTCTTGGATAAGATGTCTGTTATCTTTTACATTTCTTTTTATTCTCTCTTTATTCTGCTAAAATTAATAGTGACTTATTTAAGAATTATTTAATTTCGCTTTGGGATCAATAAAGTATTTTTAATTTGAAATAAACCAATAATTGACAGGGGAAGGACTGATGGACGTTCAACAGTCACTGCTGGTGCAAATATTCGTTTATTATCCAATTTCTATTAAATGTGGTTTAAATTAAAACTGAAAAATAAATCGATAAACCGTTTGGTTTCTGCCACTTCTGTTAAGATGAGAGAACAAATTTATCTTTCATATTCATCAACAATTTAATTTTACATAATTGCAGCTATTGGAATCAATATTTTAAAAAGTTAAACTATGTCTACTACTGTTAATGAAACATTTGATTCCACTTGATTATTGTTATGAATATTGCCGCGTTCTACGAACAAACGAGGGAATTAATCCAGTTTTTGTCGTTTTATTGAACTTATTAAATTCCAGTTTGTCGTAGCTAAAGGAAAATAAAACCAGTGAAGAAAAACTGAAAACTGTTTCAGTTTGTGTCGGCTTCACTGAGAAACATGAAACTGTTTCATATTTAGTCAAAATAATTATAGCAAAACTTTGTAACATAAGACTCCAGTAACGTAATTATGTCAATATATTCAGTAATATATCAGAGCTGCTACAGTCAGAACGGCAGCTTACAGTGTGATGCATTCAATATTGTAGGAAAAAAGAGTTTCATGTTCTTAATGTCTGATTGGCCATAATTATTTGTAGAATTCATCATCGCCAACAGGGCGGCGACAAGAGAGAGAAGGTTTTCTATCAGGGTGGCAGCTCCGCCCAATTAGCCCCGCCCCTGTAACTCCGCCCCTTTATAGCTGCCTGTTAGCTCCGCCCCTGTAGCCCCGCCCCTTTAGAGCCACCTGTTAGCTCCGCCCCTGTAGCTCCGCCCCTTTATCTATCCAATTATAAAGGGATTGATCAATATTTCATTCATTATGAATCTAATCAGCTCCAAGCTAACGGTTCATTTTGGGTCTAAAGGAGCTTAGGGTTTCGGCTGCTCTGCAGTTTTCTTGAAGTTTGTTCCAGATCTGTGGTGCATAGACGCTGAAAGCTGCTTCTTCATGTTAGGTTCTGGTTTTGGATGCAGACCACCGTCACCGTGTCCAGTCTCAGGAAAACGCCGCGCTGCTTTTCTGACTCATCTAAGGAGTTTTTGTGAGCACAATCTGTTACTAAAACATGTTAAATATTTATTATATTTAGATGGAGAGTTGGAGCCAAGCTGCAGTGACGGATGTTGGAGTTCTGGTTCTGTCAGGTCCTTGAATTTATTCTCAAACTGGGTCAAGGGCTGGCAGCGGAGCATCTGCCCCCGTAACGCGGTTACCATGGCGATCTCTAGAGAAAAGTTGCACTTGAAGAAACGTCCGCTCCGAAATACCGTGTTCTGATTCTGAGACAAACATCACAGTTCAGAGGAAAAGCTTCGCTGTCATGATGTTTTTATTTTATTTTTACATTTTTTATGTTGAGGGTTATTCATGACAACAAGATCAAATATTTCCAGTCACTTTATCCAGAACCAGTTCAGTTTTGTCCAAACTAAACCGGGTTAGTCGGAACCACAGGCTGATAAAAATACACCATACAATTTATTTCAATAAATTTACCGACTTTAAGATTAGAATAGAATTTCAATGTAAATGTTTCCTGGTTGAATTTGTGTCTGAATCATTTTGTTGATATGATATCAAGTTTTTTATTATTAGGCAGAAAAACTAAACGGCATAAATAAAAAATATGACACACTTTTATCCACAAAACTGATTATTAAATGTACAACTGATGATTCTCAGGATCTGTTAAAGTGGCATTAACTGTAGCTGGCTCTACATGATATTCATAAGCTGTAGTCATAATTAATGGCATTTTATGGGTTAAATTTTATTCTGACAATTTGGAGCTAAAACACAAAGTCTCTGGATTAAATAAACTGGGTGAGATTATTTCCATTTAAACGCAGATCTGCTAAAATATTCTGATGTCTTATCAATATATAAACTCTTTTATTACTCCTCCATGTTTCCATTCATAGAAACGCTGCATGTTCCCCGGTTCACCACAGGGGGGCGGAGCCCGAGCCGACTGCTCCGATTGGCCGTCGGCCGCCAAGGAGACGGCGCGGCGCTCCAATGGCGGCTTTGCAGGCCGCAACATCACAGTGAGGTCATGTGGAGCAGAGGAGGATTACAGGGGAGCTTAATCTCCGACTGGTTCAACTGGAAACCAGCTGGAGCGATCAGACCCTCCACTGCTCTGGTGTTTTCAGAGAAAACAGAACTACAAACATGGCAGACCCACAGGAAGAGCAACACAAACGCATCATAAATAGCAGCAGCACAAACATGTTTCCTTTGTTTTCAGCTCAGTCATTTGGATGAAACTAAACAAAAGGTTTTGAAGGAAGATTTTCCAGCCATTTCCTCAAATTTTCAGTTTATGTTTTACCAAATTTAATAAAGCTTCATAAAGTCCATCTCAGATCATTTTGTCTAGAATTTTTCCTTTTGCTGTTTACCTGTAAATGTTGCTATAAAGCCTTGTAAAAGCATTCATATGAACTTATACAAGTTATTCTCAGGCCAAAAACGTCAACGCATTAATTTTGATTAATTAATTTATTCATTCATTAATTTAATGCCTTAAAATTTCAACCCAATTACTACATTCTTTTATTCACAAGCAAAAGTCCGGAGCAGAACCTTTGTATTGTGTTTCTGGTACGCCCGTAAATCCGACGCACAACAGACACAGAAAGAGCAACTGAGACAAATCGTCTTCTCTCAGCCCACAAAGGGTTAATTTCTGCTTCAAACGATCTGATTGGACGCTGGAAAGCACTACTGTTGTGTTTAAGATGTGCTAAAAGGAGTTAGCATATCAGCAAAGCTGTGCTACCCAAAAAATAGCATCTGAATGCTAACAGGTAGCAGCTAAACTAGTGTCAGTGTCCACAGTAGTGGCTAACCCCAATGTTAGCATCCACACTAGCAGCTAATGCTAATGTTAGCGTCTACAGCCCACATTTCAGTGGCTTTCTGAGTGATCAGACCTTCTGAAACATTTTGCTCCAAACTGATGGATGAATATTAAAAAGTATAAATATCTGACGTTGAGCTCAGATCCAGTTTTATTCAATAATTTAGCAGCAAAAAGGGGTTTTGAATTGAAAACCTAAATGTTTCTGTTAATATGTTTCTTTGATTAAAATGTGAGACCCTGTAATAATTACAATAATCCCACCACTAGTTACTTTGAGGTAGACCAACACATATAATTATGTAAACATTTTTAAAACATTTTTGCTAATAGAAAGAGAAAACATTTCCCTGACACCACTAAATGAAATCCTGTGAAACATTTCTGCTAATTATAAAACGGATCATTTCATCTGTTAGACTCTCGATGTGCCTCAGATTTTTTTGCTGAAATCTTTTTTTTGCACATTTATTCATGCTGATTATTACATGCGTAGCAATGAGAAGGAGAACAGCAGAATAGAATAGAATAGAATTCAGCTTTATTGTCATTGCACTGTCACAAGTACAAGCAACGAGATGTAGTTTGCATCTATCCAGAAGTGCTCTACGAGATATAAATATTTATTTACAGATGTACAAGACTATGTATGTATGGACTATAAGGGGTTATAGCAAGAGATATAGATATTGTGTATAAATATAAATATGGGAGCTATATGCACAGATTATACAGATTATACAAGAATGTTAGGGAATGGATTATAGATAAATAATGGCAGATAAAATTTACAGGTACAGAACAGTAATGATGGATGTTTACGGATCCATTTGAACATTTATTTAGCAACGGGAATCGACAATAAGACTGAAACAATAATTTCATTAATCAATGATAGAAATAATTGTCAACTAATTTAGTAATTGATTAATCATTAATCATCCAGACTCCAAAAAAGACCATTTGCTGAAAGAACAGAGACTATTGTCAGAGTTTTCGTTACCTAATCGATTTTTACATAATCACAATATTTGACCTTTTCCTGTTAGTATGAACAAACTCAAACTGAGCAATATGTAACTAATAACAGCTAATAAAAAGTAGCAAACAAACCTTAACAACTAACTGAATTAGACAAAGTCCCAGCAAAATAAAACTAGAGTAGAATGAGAAGCAAGCGGTTGTGAAGCTGCCAGGCGGCGTAGCCGTCGTACCGAGTGTTAGCAGATGACTCATGTGTGCAGATTTTTCTTCATCGCTTTCTACAAGCTTCCTCTCTTCTACAGAATTAGCCCCGCAGCAGAGCAGCAAGGTTGTTTCCATCGCAACGCAGAGGAAAGTGACTGACAGTCGGCAGCGTCGCTCCTCCTGCTGCCAGACCAGAACAAGCTCCCACTTCATTATTCTAAATATTGAGCCTTTCCTGAGCCAAGTGGAGGTGAGAGAGGAGATCCACGGGAAGTCGCTCGGCTCCGTTTGGCCGGCGTTCCCCGATCGCCGGCATTCCTCAGATCCGGCCTAAAAAGCACCGCTGCCTTTTTTCCAAGCATCAGAGAGAAAAGCTTCAGGCTGTTACCAGCCGTTTTTTCCAAGCGTATTTCCAAATGAAATGTTGAATTAGTGTTATGTGAACACAATATTCTCAAGAGGGCATGAGAGGATTATATAACAAACTCTGTGCCAGGAATACCTCAGATTGTGGCGTTTTCTGCTCCGACTCCCTTCAAAAAGGTTTTTTAAATGACTTTGATGAATTAATTTGTCTCCTTGGTTCACACACACCATGTGGCGCTTTGGTCTGTTACAGTTCTCTCTGGCAGTTTGATAGAGAGCAGCAGGGATCCGCTGAAGCCGCCTCTACTGAGTCGGAAATCAACAAATAATTCCATCCTTTCTACACAGCCGAGGGTAAAATTCTTTGTTTCTTCCCCTCTTTCCGTTTCCACCAGGCCGAGGCGTCCAGATACAAATGACTGGACGAAAAGCTTTAAGGCTCCATTAGACAATTATGTCACAGTCATGCAGATCCCATCATCATCACAGGGATTATAGGGGCAGCATTATGTTTTCCAGGCACAGAAGCCATTTTATAGCACAATCAGAGAAATGTTACACATATCAAATATGACACTGCAAAAACACAAAATCCTACTATTTTTGATCTATTTTTAGGCAAATATCTTAATTAGCTTGAAATAAGACAAAACTAACTTACAAGTAACAAGAGTTTCAATAATTTATTAATGTTGATTTAAAAAGTTCCAGTTCTATCGGCAGATTATGTCACTTTAAAATATCAGAAAAATGTCATGTTATAAATGAGAATCTGCCAGTTAGAACTTCTTTCTCAATATTAAGGAAACTACTGATGTGAAACAAGCTCCTGTTTCTTGTGGAAAAATTACTTGTGAGTTAGTTTTGTCTTATTTCAGGTGTAATAAAATAATTGCATTAGAAGCAAGTCAAATACTTGGTAAAGTTTTGTGTTTTTGTAGTGTAAAAGACATTTGACTTCCTGATTTAATTCCTTGAAATTAAAACTGTCTCTTTAAGAACTCCTGCTGTTTCTGAAGCTCCGCCTCCAGGAAGTCGTCCCAACATGGCTCCTCCCTTAACCCTGAAAGGTTTTTAACAGCGTCGCTCTGAGCAGCAGCTCAGCAGTTCCACCAGATGTTTGCTAATTGCTGCTGGCTAGTCTGAAGGAGCTGAGTGGGGGAGGAGGTGCGCCTCGAAGGCGGGGCTAGGTCCAACCAGCTGAATGGTTGCTATGGAGACTAATGGACTTCTCAAACATGAAAGAATCAAAGCTACACATCAGGGAAAAGCATAAAAATATGATGGAAAAATCAAAAAAGTGAAACTGCAGCAATAAAAGCTCTTCTTGAGCAGCGCCACACGGACAGTGATTTACAGTGCTAACTCCCACCTCCTTGCTCTGATTGGTTGTTTCCAGTTAGCACTGGGAGAAAACTGAGGATACAAATCTTTTTCACTGATTATCTGTCACAACCTGGAGACATATTCAACAAATGTGTAAAAAATATTTTTATAAAAGTTACTGCAGCTGCAATATCAGATTTTTATTTATCTCCATCTTGTTGCTGCTTGAGTTTGGACAGAGGGGGGCGCTCTGAGCCGGTCCAGATATATCGTCCTGGGATTATTGCAATAAACGATGATATTGTTGTTTTGAGACAATTTTAAACTAATATATTGATGAGATAATAATGCAAGTACAACCTGTAAAGCTACACAGTCAAGGTTAAGAGTAATAATTTGGGTTATTTAGCCATAAAAGGAACTTTATTTTTACAAGTCTTATTTTTATAAAATAAGATCAAATTCAGTTTCAAACTTAATATTTAGTTTGAGCCTAAATGTTGAGCTTAGCTAAATAATTAGCAAGTTAAACATTTATTCTAAACAATTAGCTCACAACTAAATATCTAGGTCACACGATGTGGAAGTGGACTACCAAAATAAAAGCTGGGTAAACTTCATAAAAACTCCTGCTGCTGAGATCGAAGCAGCTTCAGCTCATCAAGTTTAACTGTGACAAAAAGTAAACGGAGGAACGACAACATGGCCGCCTCGCTGTGGGTTTAAATGTAGAAATGATGTCATTTCCTCCTGCGGCGACTTGGACTTAAAGTTTGAATACGATATTTTGCAGCAGCGTTGAGATGATGATAAAAACTATTAATTCAATCTTTTTAGATAACCATGAGTGTAGAGTCATTGTGGGGAAATTAAAAACATTCCTATTTATAACGGGCTTCGTCTGTATCTTTGAATTTATTCTTATGTATTGATGCTTTCACCAAACAGTGGAGAAAATGAACAATTGAAGCCGATGAGTTTTAATGTCTCGATTTTAACAAGAGCACATGAACCTGTCGACACATTTACAAATACATGAATATAACCCCAGACAAAACACACACGCACCCACACACACACACACACACAGGAAGAAAGAAACTAAACAAAAAACAAACCAACAGACCAATCAGCACAGAGTTTGCCAGTCACATGACCTTCTGTCCAGTTATAAATCATTTAAATGTTTGAAACTCGTTTTTACTAAAACAGCTGATTTTCTCACGGCCAAAAAGTCGTTTGTGAAAAAATCTACAAAGTTTTTTTTCCTCCATGATGAAGCAAAAACGAAACATTAAGCTGGAATATTAAAATATTTGAGATGAAGATTCACATTTTAGGATTTGATTTAAACAACCATGACAATGATAAAACCAATTTGTCATTTATCATGCTGAATGATAAATTACATGATTAATGCCTAACAAGAAATAAACCATCAAATGAGCAGCAGAACAGACGTGGCGTCCAGCAGATGTGCTGCCTGTCGGCACTAAACGGTCAAACCTGAGCAACGTGATTTGCCCAGATGTCAGCGAGGAGAGCGCGTTCCTTCTACATAACGACCTGAGCAAACATCAGGTCGTTCAGAGCCGCTGTGATGTAACTCTGAGCACGAAACGGCGTGGAAACGAAGGAGCCGCTGGGACCGCAGACGTCAGCGAGCGAAGCTCCACTTACAGACGAAGAGGTGCGAGAGGCGCGACATAAAACTAGGAAGGAGAAAACCTTCAGAGCAGCTTTCAGCAGCCTGGCACAGTCTACAGACTTTAAATGTGGCACAGCGTGAGGAAGACGAGGCGCAGCTTTGCATGTGTCATGTTTCTGAAATGGTTCCGAGTCTGTTGCAGTCAGATTCCAGATCAGCCTCCGCAGCGTACACACCATCCCAGAGAGGCTCCTACCAAACCTTCGGGCTGCGTTATGCAACCTACCGGCTGGATCACTGGTGGAGAGGCGGCGGCCTGCAGGGGGCGTCCTGCCGAATCTGAAGCACCGCTGGAAGATCCTTCAGTTTCATCGCTTTCTCATGTCAGACAGGAGAGAAATCAAACTAACGCATGGCAGCTTCTAGATTCTAAACTACTTCAATATTTAAAGGGGATCTATTTTGTAAAATTTACGTTTTTATTCTTCATTTGTGTCTCAACTGCCTAAAACAACATGCAGTCATTTTTTGGCAAGAAGTTTTTTATTGTCTGGAAAACGAGTCATTTCAAAAACCTCCCGAGTTTTAAATCACAGGCAGCCCCGTTACCTAGC
The DNA here is from genome assembly GCF_001444195.1 of Xiphophorus couchianus. Classification (NCBI taxonomy): domain Eukaryota; kingdom Metazoa; phylum Chordata; class Actinopteri; order Cyprinodontiformes; family Poeciliidae; genus Xiphophorus; species Xiphophorus couchianus. The sequence goes on along the minus strand of NC_040238.1, from coordinate 7,910,430 downwards.
AACAAGCCCAGCCCGTTACCTAGCAACCCAGCTGATCTCCAGTGTTTAGTCAGCTGATTTTCCCTCTGCTATACAATGGCTGCTGGAAAAGACAAGAGTTTACTTGTTGACTTGCTGCAGACTGATTGGTTGTGCAGGAGCCCCCACTAATGCTTTTCAATGTAATTGTTCATCTGTTGGCAGCCATTTTGTCTGTCAGTGTAATGCAGAGTTCGGGGGGCGTGGCCAGCAGCAGCTTGTTTGGATTTAAAGTGACAGCGACCGTAAAGAGGCAGAACTGATCAAACTGAAATCTGATTATCTAAGAATGATTTGGTGAAATAAATGTGATGACCATGTTTTGTTTAGGCCAAAGGCCAATCGGTAAAATTATTTAGTTACAATCATTTCAGTTTGTTTGGAGGAAGAACCACAGCAGCTGGAAGTGGAACAAATTTATCGTTCCTTCTTTTTATAAAGGATTTATTCACTCTAGAAGCTTTTTTTTAATTTCAGACAGAAAAGTCGGTCAGAGGGAAGGAGACCAGGGGCAAAGGTCATCAGGTCGGGAATCGAACCTGTGATGTCAGAGGCTCCTCATGTGGGTTGAGCTCAATACCTTCCACCTTTTGTTTCTCTCTATGGAAAAGTAGATGAATAATAAAAAGAGACTGGACTCTAGAAATAGTATCTATGATAAGAACAGCTATAAAAGGGAACGTTAAAAGCCATAGAGCTTTTTCTTTTTACAACATTTCCATTGTTACTGCAGATTCCGGGATTCCCCCTGATGGAGCTGCAGACCACAGGCTCCGGTTTTATAAGAGCATTTTGAACAGAGTCTCACTAAGTGAGCAGCAGTGAAACGGCGACTATTCTCCGTGTGACGAGAGCTAAACAGGGAGTGAAACAATCAGAGAGTCAAATCTCACTGAACACAAAATGAAAACGAGTTTTATTTCTCTTATGCTGCATCGAAATTTACAGCTTCAAAAAAATTTGATTAAAATGACTTTAAATTAAAATTGATCCTACATGCAGTGTTAAGCGGTTTATCCTCCTGCGTGCTGCTGCTGCAGTCAGGCAGCTGAAACCGTTTCTCCAAGGTCAGGCAGGCAGGGATTCTGGCCTATAGCGTGAACTGAACTGCTTTGCATTCACTACACCTGCCACAGACACATGACTCATCATCTGAATTATGGGTACATTGTGTGAACAAAGACTGTGGGGTTGCAGCAGCTGCAGCTTTAGCAGCAGCATCGATTAAAGTGACCGTAATGCAGCGAGAAAGAAAGGAGGACACTGCACACTTTGAAGGTCACTGCACTTCCAAAAATGGGATCTCTCCAGAGCGGAAAGTAATTACGCCGGTTTTAGAGACTTTACTGTGAGCCGCTGCTGGAAAAACTCTTATTCTGAACAGAACCAGTGAGGGACCGTAACAAACAACAAACCTGCTGCATATGGACATTTCCCCTCCTTCAGTCCGGTCGACCCAGTTCTACTGGAACCAGAACTCCACCATCTGCTCCACCTCCAGCTGCTGTGGTTCTGAGTCAGACCAACCTGTTCCCCTCCTGGCCTGTGGGGGCGCTGCACCAAGAACCACTGAAGGAAACCACACAAAAACCTCTGAAGACACTGAGAGCAACTTCCTTCTTCACCAGATGGAAACAAGATGGAGGCGTCAGATTTTAGTGTTGGAGGATTTCTCTTTAGTCTTTGGCTGAAGACCAGGAGCCATTTCTGCTGCTAGCGCTAGGCTAGCACGTTAGCTTTGGTTGTATTTACCCAGAACGCCCTGCGCTGTAGTCCCCTTCCTGCTTTTGGAGCGGTCTCCACTCCGCTTGGCGTTCACATTCAAACTGAACCAGAGTTCACTTCAACCGAACCCAGACCGAGGTTTGGAGGACCAGAAGTCAGGGGTCAGAGGTCAATTAGCATTCACAACAACTGGACCGAACTTTCTAGGCAAACAAACTACACTTTGACTAAAGTGGACTGAACAGGTGTTTTATGAAACATCTGATGTTCTTGGTGCTGCCAGCTGCATCGACATGTTAGCTGCTACAGCTAGCATCACTGCATACAGAGTCATGGTCTGATTTCTACAAAATTTGACTTAAATTGAAGCAGAGAAAATTGCAGATGTTTTGATATGTCAAATATTTATTCTGCCTTGATATTAATCCATAAACAGTTTGGTTTCTGTCAGTTCTGTCAATATGCAAGAGAGGACTGAACAAAGGTCTTTTATATTTGCCAATTCAATTTCACATAACTGCACCTGCAGCACACATAGTTTGTTAAATGTGTAATAAGATTTAAGATTTTGTGAACATCGGCACGTTTTACAAACAAACAACACATTTAGTCCAGATTTTGTCAATTTATCAAACTTTCCCACTGAACAAAACACAGAAATCATTTTTAAGCCTCAGATTGAAGCAGTTGGTCAACGTTTTGGTGAAATCAACAAAACTAACTTTAAATATAGTTTGTCATAAGTAAGATAAAATCTGCAAATGTCTCGAGTGACATCGTGAAGGGAAACTGTTCCCAGGTCTGCTGAGTCCCACCATCAAACTCTGAGTCATTTATTCATTTTACCACCAATAGAATCAGATTCGTGCCACTAAGAGTTTTAAGACGATTACAGTTTACTTCAGATGATGCCATCTTAGTGAAACTACAGTTCAAACGTGCAAAGTTCAGCCTCTTATTTAAACACAATCAAAAAACACGCTTTTTAAAAGTATTTTACTTCCTATGTTTATCGATATGCTGCCCTCAACATTAATGTTCAGAGTGGCCTACTTTGTCTTTTTGAACCTGTTTGCTAGTTTAGCAGCAAAGCTCTCAGTCTGTGCAGAGTTTGCATGTTTCCCCATATTTGCATGATTTGCCACTGGCTGCTCGTCTTTTCTGCCAGTTTGGGCCAACAGGATGAAATCATGACAGTCATGGATCGTTCGGAGGTCAGCGGAAAAGTTTTAATGTTCCTCGTTTTTTACAAGAATGGAGAAATAATTTTTGTTCAAAAATTATTTCTCCATTCAGAGCCACAACTGAAAGATGTGTGTGACTAATGTGGATATTTGAGTTTGATATTGTAATTTTATGTAAATAGTTTTGTTGACTGTGGCGATTCTACTGCCAGCCTGGATCACAGCAGAGCTCAGCTTTAGCTGAAACGTCTTCTGACTCTCTTTCTTACTCACTGGAGAGTAAATTATAATTAATTCATCTGTCTCCAAACACTTACATAAAGTATTATGAAACAAATCTGTCCTTACCTGCACCACTCATTCAATGCTGCATCTTACAAGCACTGACTGCTGCAATAACTGCAGCACAACGTTTATTATAATGTATAAAAATATAAACTACACATGAGAGTCAATAATTATAATAATAACAAAGTAGCAGTTAGGGTACAAATGTACAAATAATCCAACAGAAATCCATTGATAAGATCAAGTTAGCATTGGCATGCTAGCATTGATGCTAGCATGCTAAGTAATACCATTAGCATGTTTTCTTGAAAATGCTAAGACGGGATTGACGTGATAGTATGTTAACATGCTATGTTACCATTAACAAGCTAAATTTAACAGTTGGAGAGAAAGGAATCAAGAATTTTTTTAATATATATTTTGTGGTAACTGATTATTTTGATTATTTTTTTTACAGTGTACATATTTTGACACTGTCAAAATACTGTATGTACGAGTTTAAAAGTCAAACTTGTTTGACTTTTAAAAACAGAGTTTGTGTCCTTCAGATTCTCCACTTTATCATGTATAATAATTTAAATATGATAAATCACGGAGAATCTCATGCCTTATAAATATGTAATAAGGTTTTATCACAGCTAGCTCAAGCTACTTTTAGTAAACTGTTAAATATGGAAAAACAGTCAGAATTTCAAACCACCTACAAAATAACTGCAGCATATTATAGTGGATAGTCGACATTTGTTCATATTTTACGCAACCAATCTTTTAGAAATGTTTACCTTGTGCATTAATGTGCATGTAATTCATTTCAAACTTTTCTCGTCTTAAATTCAAAACAGTAAATATCAGGGATGTTCCCATACCGATCATCCATGAGGCCGATCTCTGCCCATCACCTGGATTGGCTGTTAATTTTTCGCTTTACGTATAAATGATACTAAATTATCTGGCAATAAATTGACCTAATTTAGATGTAACAGACATATTTGACCACATATCTAAAATCAGTTTCAGTTTCCTGCTGCAGCTCAGCTGCTGCTCGCTGTGACAGTTCACCGTCTGGAGGTTCAGCGACTCCGTCTGAAATATCACCTCCAGTAGAGGCGGTCCAACAGCGGGAGCAGAACCGGCGTCTCGCTCCGCAGCTCCAGACTTGAATTATTGTTCATCTTTCTGACCGTGTTGGAAGCTGCGCTGCTCTACCTGCTGTCTGGATCCGGACGTCTTTGGTTCCTGCGTTGAGCCTCCATGCAGCCAAATCAATCAAGTGTTGGGTTTTTAAATATCTTATTAGATTCGTTGTGTTGATGCGTTGTGATGAGCTTCGCCCCCTGAGGTCATTTCCCACCTAACCCTCCTCCATGAATGACAACGTAAAAATTTCCACCTAGAAGTTATGAATTATTAACCAATCGCATTTTTATGCTAGTTATTTAGTGAAGAATCAAACATATAGAGAATTCCTCATCACATCAGAAAAACATTCTATCCATCATCCAGCATGCTCATCTTAGTGGGGCTAAGGGGTCAAAGGGCAAGAGAAACATCCTGTCCCGGGAATCAAACCCAGGATCTTCTAGCTGCAGGGCAGCAGAGTCACCAGCTGCTCCACCGAGCCGCTAAAGACAAACATCAATGTTACGATCTGAGGGCGTTTCCTGCAAAACGCAGCAAACCTCTGACCAATCAGGCAACACTTCACACAATCAATCAATCAATCAATCAATCAATCAAGTTTATTTGTGTAGCACAATTCAGCAACAAGGCGTGTCAAAGTGCTTTTCATGATAAAAACACCAAAAATACAAAGTCATAGAAACAAGCCACACGTGGAATGATTCGACCCGACCCGACCCGATCAGAACCTGCCCGGCCCGGCGTCGAGTTCAGCATGCGGACGACTCTGCAAACAAAATGTTGCAATTTCCGTTAAGAACCGATTTCTCCAGTTAGCATGAAGCAGGTCAGGTCCTAAAGCTGCTGCTGGCCACGCCCACTCAGCTCTTACATTGCAAACTGACGTGCAGTTATACAACCATGCATCTTTGAAAAGCATTAGTGGAGCCTCCTGCACAACCAACCAGTATATAGCAAGTCAACAATTAAACTCTTGACTTTTCCAGCAGCCATTGTACAGAGCATACAGCAGGAAAACCAGCTGGCCAAATGCTGGAGGGTTGCTAGGTAATGGGCTTGGCTTGGCTGGGGTTGCTAGGTAACAGGCAGAGCCTGCTGATTTGTGACGTTATTTTCCAAAGGTTTTTGAAACGGCTTATTTAGAAAATAATAATTTATTGCCAAAAAACGGCCTGGTATTTTTTAAAGATGTTTGTAGAAGGAGTTGAGACCCAAACGGAAGTACAAAGAAAATGTGAGTAATACTTTATGAAGATGTTGAACCACACAAAGTGATTGAGTTTTTCAAGCTGCTCTAGAAAGAGTGGAAGCCTCACAGGATGAACTTCTCCAGGGAGAGCAGATCTTCCGGCTGGATGTTGCTCTGATTAAAGTGTGGACGCCAGCGGAGCGACAGATGGCAGCAGGGAAAGTAGGACTTCCATTTAACGAGCAGTCAGCCTGCAGTTCATGTCAGCGTTCTTTACCTTCACTCCATTCAGGACCCTGGATTTTAACTGGGAGCTTCCATGACAGATTCTGTGTACAGTGACTCTGCTGCTGCAGTGTGTATTGTGTTTGAAACTAGTTCAGCTGGAAACCAGGTCACTCATTCTTAGACGGTGCAAGTGGGACTTTATTGGATGGTCTGATTTTTTTTCCTGTTACGAAGTGAGAAAATCGTCCCTGCAGATCCACTTTGGGTTCTGGACTGCATCTCTGCTCTGGATTGCTGCCATGGCGATGCTCTCAATACATCCCTGTGGCTCTACCTTGCTGCTGAAGCTGAGCGTCTGACCTGCGACGTCCTAGTTAAAGCAGGTACATGAACAAATGGCCAGAAATGTCGAAGAGCCGCCATTATGAACGGTCGGGAAAAAACTCCGAAATCCTCCGGTGATATCGGACATTTTTCATCACTTCTTTGTCTCTGATTTAGAAAAACGATGGAAACTAAAACTTGATCATCCCGACTCAGATTTACACACTTAAATGAGAATCCAGAAAGTATTAAAAATCTTGATAACAGAATTTATACTGTAGATTGATGAAGCAAAGTCATTGCAATATCTGTTTTTATTCTATTTTCCTTATAAAACTTATTATAACAACAAACATAAAATTACAACAAAATGTTGATGAGCACAATTTCAATTTTAATATTATATTTACATATTGCCACTGGCAATATACGATATATTATATTTGTTATTAGTTTCATTTTTCATTGGTTTCTGGTTTCTTCATTCTGCAAAAACATTTTTGTTATTTCAGACAAAATAATTTGGAGATTATTGTCCACTATTGTTTTCTGAATGAGTTAACAAAACTTTTAAGTTCAAAATGAGCTGGAAATTTGCTGTAACCTTTAAAAGTTTTCCTGGTTTGGAGTCAAAATGTCTGAATTTTGCCTGTTGATGCAACTGACTTGAAATAAACGTCATAAATATATTTGAACTCAGCAACTGCTTTCAGTCAAACCAAGCACAACCTGAATAATGATGATGATGATGATGATGATGTCTAATATTGTTCCAAACGGGATTAAACTGTTAAATGAAACATCTGATTAATCAATTAATCATCAGAATAATCTATAGACTAGTCAATGAGATGATAGTGCAGCGCTAAATGCACCGTCTGCTGATGGTCACTAACTTCATCCTGGAGAAACTTGGACTGTTCCCTCGGTTCAAACTGCTGAGTCAGCAAAACCAGATTTTATTCTCAGACCTGACAGAAACGAAACCGAACCGGATCCAAACCAGTTTCAAACCGGACCGGGTCCAAACCAGAACCGGATCCAAACTCTACTGTTTAAATAAATGAAACGATGATTAATGAGCAAAAAGCCGTTTTTTGTTTTGTTACCAGAGGAAAGAGATTCATCCGCAGCTCGAAATGAAACATCTAATTCACAGTTTATGCACTAAACTCCTCATTTCCTTCCTTTCCTTGAGCTTCTAGTTTGGTCTAAAAAACCCATAAGTTTAATTGTTGAACTAAAACTTTGGCTTTATCAAAGGAATAAATTCATCCTAGGTTATTTTTCTTTCCATACAAAGTTCTCCCAGCTCAGATTCAACTTGTTCAGTTTTTCTTTTCCTTTCCCATAGAAAGTATTCCTGGTTCAGTGTTAACAGATTTTCCTGAGAAAAGTGATGAATTTATTGTTGCCAACTTCAATTCCCTGTTTTCATTTGCTACTATTAGCTTTGTGTTTTTCTCTTCCAAGTTTGTTTTGAGTTTCCTCCAGGAAACTTGAACTCAATTCACTTTGACTGAATTGAACTGGATTCTCTATAACTGGCTATGAACTGGGCTTGATTATTTGGATATTTGCTACATGTTGGTTCTCCAGAAACAAACTCAACAGAAGTGAATCAGCAGGAAGTGAAAACAGTTTGACCGTTTTAGCAACATTTACCGTTTTCACCAGGCAGATCAGAATCATTGCATTAAACATTCAAAACATTAAAAGTATTAGAAACATTAAAACATTAGAAACGGTTGTGGGCCACAAAATTTTAAACTAGAAATGCAAAGGTAATAGCGCAGCTAGCCGTTAGCTGCTAACGTGGCTAAAGTCGTAGCCACTTTGGGTTTTTCATTCAAACGTTTGATGAACTTTGGCTCAAATAGAAGCAAAGTTCTCAAATAGAGCACTTTGCTTCTATAGAATAATAGATTACTCAATATTTGCTAATTGCATTAAGTAAACAAATTGTATTGACTAAGTAATATTCTTATTTTTGTATTTTTTCCTGTTTGTGCCTCAATAAGTTTGAGACTTAATTAATTAGTCAAGTCAAATTAATTGCATTTATTGCCAAACTGAGGAAAACATTTATGGTTCCTTATATATAATAATAATAAATCACACACACATACAGTAACTGCAAATTTCTCAGATGTTTCTTCCAGCTGGTTTTAACGCACGCACACCTCCAGACTCCCAACACACCAACTGCTTCAACCGCCCCCTATATGCACACACACACACGCACATGCACACACACACACACACCACACACACACAGGCACGCACGCACACACGGGGATCTCTCTCTTCTTGCTCTCGTCTATTATTAGATGTTCAACCCAGAGACAAACTAATGACACACTGGAATGAATCACCAGAGCTGCTGCCTCTGACTAGCAGCACATCCAGCAGACAGGAAGCCCACACACACATCACACACACATCACACACACCATCAGACACATTATTACACACACCATCATCCCGTCCCGTCTCCCCTGGCTGCAGGTTTTCACTGAAATGAATAAAAAAATCTAAAAGTAAAAACTCTTCTGTCTGCTAGTTTCACAGCAGGGAGTTTAAAGTTATGAGTTTGGAAAATTTATCTTGATTTTAATTTTATCTTGAGGGTTTTCCACTCAGTTTGATTGGGAACCAAAAATTGAAACATTTGTAACTTTTTCAGCTGCTGGTTTTTTCTCAACACAGAAATTTTATCAAACAGCAACAGAAACACAAAGACGAATTAAACTGGTTACGGTTGGTTGTAGTTGGTTACGGTTGGTTGTAGTTGGTTACGGTTGGTTGTAGTTGGTTACGGTTGGTTGTAGTTGGTTACGGTTGGTTGTAGTTGGTTATGGTTGGTTGTAGTTAGTTATAGTGCATCTAGAGAAACTCATCCATGCCTTCATCTTCAGTCGTATTGATTATTGCAACAGCGTCTTCACAGGTCTGTCCAACAAATCAATCAAACAGCTGCAGCTGATCCAGATGCTGCTGCTTGCGTTCTCACTAAAACCAGGAAGATAGAGCACATAACACCAGTTTTAAAGTCCCTCCACTGGCTCCCTGTAGCTCAAAGAATAGACTTTAAAATCCTGTTGTTAGTTTATAAATCACTGAACGGCTTAGCACCACAATACATTAAAGATCTGCTGTTGTTGTATCAACCTTCCAGACCTCTCAGGTTCTGGTTCTGGTTCTGCTCTGCATCCCCAGAACCAGAACCAAACGAGGAGAAGCAGCTTTCAGCTTCTATGCACCACAAATTTGGAACAAACTTCCAGAAAACTGTAAAACAGCTGAAACACTGACTTCCTTTAAATCTCAACTAAAAACCCACCTGGTTAGGATTGTATTTGAAACATAATCAATTACAAATTTATTAATGGAACCTGAATTAATGTCGTGTTTTGATTATTGATTCTATGTTGCATTGTGTTTCTGTGTTTGTAATGATGTAAAGCTCTTTGAAATGTCTTGCTGCTGAAATGTACTATACAAATAAAATTTGATAGATAGATAGATAGATAGATAGATAGATAGATAGATAGATAGATAGATAGATAGATAGATAGATAGATAGATAGATAGATAGATAGATAGATAGATAGATAGATAGATAGATAGATAGATAGATAGATAGATAGATAGATAGATAGATAGTTGGTTGTAGTTAGTTATGGTTGGTTGTAGTTGGTTATAGTTGTTGTAGTTGACGCATTGAACCAATTGTACCGCCCCTGCCAGCACAATTTGTCACATTCTCTTATTTCCAAATTATAATGGTTGTTTGTGAATTTTTGTAACTTTGAATGTTGAGCTGCTGGTGGACTGCTCTAGCGCCCCCTACCGCTGGGCTCAGCAGGTTTTCTGCAAGGTTGAAACCCTGGACAATGTGACAGATGTTCTAACTTTGGTTTGAATGGAGTCTAGTGGACGATCATTTGAAAACACACTTTGATCCCAGTGGATTTGCTCTATTCAGGACTTCCTCAGGCTTGGAGCCAAATAAGAGGAATAACTTCAGCATGTAACGACGGAGGAAGCATTCGCCTTAAAACAGCAACATGTTCAAACCAGCCAGTATACGTGAAGAAATCAATGATTGACTCCCTCAACTATTGCTTTCCAGCAATCAACATGATGGTTTTTATTTTGGATTTTGAAGTACTTACCACATCAAACTGAATGCTATATTAACATAAAATAACAGGTTTTCATAAAGAAACGCAGCTATTTCATCGGTAAACACAACAAAAGCAGTAAATATGTTTTGTTTATTGAAGGAATTTACCTCTTCATTAAATTGTAACAGCACCAAGCGGTCAAGCATCACAAAATGTTCTTCCAGTCGGGTAAATAAGTGGCTGAAAAACACAGCATGACTACTGAAGCTGATCTGCTCTGTTATTGTCTGATCACTGTTTTAAAACCCACCTACACCTTTCTGCTCGACTGAAAGGCGTTCAGCCTTCTGCTGGATCCAGGCGGGTCATTATTACTCAAGTCTGTTTGTTACTGTGACAACTGCTGCCGCTGTGAAGGAAGTGTGGAGACAAAGGAAAAGCTGTCGAGTCTGTGTTTTCACTGCCAGTTCAGACGAGCGCGGCTCTAAGTGGCTGCAGCCGATGCTAATGGCCGATGCTAATGGTAGCTTAAGTGATACATTAGCTCTGAATGAGGCCTGAAATCTGATCCGCGTTCCTTCAAACTGAGTAAAGCAAACACGGAGGCAGCAGACGGCTCAGACATTTAGATGAAAGATGGAAAACAGAGTTTGATGGATAAAATATCGATTGGTTAAAACTGCAAACTCTCTTTTTCTTTCCCATAGAAAGTATTTCTGGCTCGGTGCTGAGTTTATGTCCTGGATTTAGTTTCTGTTTCCTTCTCTCTGGCTATAAATATCAACACATAAATCCCTTTTATTGATTATTCCAATTTTCTGTACTTTGAGGCTTAATTTTGTAAAATCTGATTTTCTTTCCACCAATGAACTTCTTGGGTTTCCAAAGTGATGTTAGGGTAACGCAACGATTACGCTCAGATGCACAATTATGCAACCGTACATCTTTGAAAAGCATCAGTGGAGTCTCCTGAACAGCCAACCAGAATGCAGCAAGTCAACAAGAAAACTCTTAACTTCCAGCAGCCATTGTACAGAGCATAAAAACCAGCTGACCAACCGCTGGAGATCAGATGGTTGCTTAGGTAACGACACAGTGCCAGTCGAATGTGACTCAACAGCCAGGAAGGTTTTGAAAGAACTCGTTTTCCAGACACCAAATCATGAACTTATTGCCAAAAACCAGCTGAGTGTTTTTCTAAGCGCTTAGTTTGCTTTTAGAAACAGTAGAAACAAAATGGAAGTTCAAAACCAAGCAAAATGTGACCTTTGAATTATTTAAATTCACAAACCTTGCCAGGTTAAGAAAATATGGTTTGAAGGTAAAAACAACTTGAGTAAAATTGCAATTTTCTCCTTTTTTGGTCACAAAGTTGAGAAGCAACTAAACTTAAAACTCTCAAGAAGAGTTCAGAAATGTTAAAATTACTAAAAGAAAACTTCAAAACTCAAATTTATGCAACAAAAAGGCCTTTGCTCTACTTTTCTATTGACTTTGCCACAAACTGATTTGTTTTCATGTCTTAAACCTCAGGAAACTTCATCGGTTGTCATGGCGACTCTTTCTGCCTCTTTCAGCCTCTGGACAACTTGCAGCTCTCACATTCGTTCCTACAGGAAACTCAAAAAGCTGCTCAAAGATTTTCAGTTCCATCTTCCCAGTGACGTGCGGTGAGGTCATAGCTGGTGAGGCTCTGACTTAATCATAATCAGATTTACAAATATAGACCCCCTGCATGTTATTGTTTACATGAGGAAATTTCACGCATGTGAACAAAGCTGGAGGGCAAAAACACTTTTCTTCTACATGTCATCATAGCCGCCGTAGAATAATTCTGTTAACTCAATCAAACTTGGACATGTAGATATTATTAATTTCGTGCTCCACAGCAAAGGGAAAAACCGTTAAAGTAAAACTCAAAACCACGTTTTTCTCGTTCTCTGTATCAGCACAGCTATGGCAGACTCGTTGCCATAGCAACTGACAACAACGCCACAAAAACACTGAAATATTTCCCACACAAAGAGCAGAACATTCAGTCTGTTGCAGTAACATGGTTTTAGGGTTAATGTTTATTGTGCGATTATTAATACGTGATTGCTGTGGTATGAGGAGAAAACTATAAATATATCGCTGCACTTTACTGTATGGCTAGCTCCACGGCTAGCTCCGTGGCTAGCTCCGTGGCTAGCTCCAGGGCTAGCTCCATGGCTAGCATGGCTAGCTCGCTGGTTCTGTCTCTTACTCTACAGTTGTGGAGTCACAATGTCTGGATCATGAGCGCCCCCTGCCATGAGGCCAGAGAACTGCCTGCCTCACCTCCAATCTGTTCTCTGGTTTCTGATCGCTGCTCAGCACAGAAACACGTTACACACACAGTTGGTGACAACAAACACTGAACATTATATACATAAGCTAAATTATGGACAATCAGTTCATACATTAAATGTTTTTAACCATTTTATTGGCGACATACAGACACGAGGAACAGGCTCCCATAGAACAGCAGCCAGTGCAGTTAGTAAGAGGTTGATCAGTCCAGGTGAGGCTCAACTCACTGCTGCCTCACCTGCTGCGCTCCGAGCATTTGAATGGGAAAATGCGAAAATTCAGCGATTTTGAAGAAAAAATTAATCAGAATTGGTTAAACTAAATAAAAAATAGGTACTTTATAGTACAAACCACAGGGTGAAAAAAGCAATATAAATAATTTTATCATTATAAATTATTTTTCCATGATGACCCACGTCACTGCATCTTCCTCAGGCGAAGATCAAAACTGACAGAAACCAGGAGGATCGAATGAGACGTTTCAACTAAGATTTCATTAAGTCATGCAATGACTGTGGAAGCCAATTCATTCTAGAATAAGGCAGAAATGTTGCTGCTTTACTCAGAGTGGCAAGAACAAGATGGAAACTGTTGTGATGTCATCATGGTTTCGATGTGAACCAAAAACGTGATCCGTCCAAAATGAGCTGCAAGACAAAAAGGTCCAACTTTGTCCTTTAAGGTCTCAGTTTCATCAGAAACCAGGGAAATCGGCTCACAGTTTCTACCCAAAGTGTCTCTTTATCAAACCTGAATGCCATTTAATGCTGATCAATAATATAGGCCCAATACAATCCCAGCTGGGCTCCATTTCCCACCCAGATGGGGCCCACACTGAGGGACTGCTGTTTTATTCATGTGTATTTTTATCCAAAAATGCAAATCACTGAAACTAAATGGGAAAACAAGGAGATTCTTTGCATCCAGATCTGGATGACCTTTTCATAAGCAAAACATGCAGCACAAAGTTTAAGGCCAATTTCACCATCTGTTCAAATGAAGGTTGACTCTGTGAAAAGATGGAGGAGAAACTTTTAGCCACTCTTGGACAGAATGAAGATATTTCTCTAGTTTTAGCTGCACGTTTCCAGGGAGTGTCAATAACACAACCCACCTTTTCTTACAAAAGTTATCTAAAAATGTTATTTCAGAAGAAAGTTTGTTGTGGTTTTGGTGAATCTCACACTTGTTTAGCCAAGAGTTGTTTAAAATATAAATGTTTATAGAAATCTGCTTTGGGTCAAAAGCTAACAGCTTCTTCTGACCTTTGCTGACCTTTTAGGTTTTCCTGTAATAAACTGGAGAGTGATTCATGGACTCCAACAGGCAGAGTGTCCGAGAAGAGAGAAGCAGGAATAGTTAACCGAAGACCCATTAAGCTGTGTTTGTCTGTCAGGTTTGACTTTTTACAGAATCAGCAGGACAGATTGAGGCTTCCTGCCTGTTTCAACAGCCGTTCAGTCAGAGCAGAAAACTGTTATCAGTCGTTACCATCACCACCGGAAATAAGCTGAGACTTTATTCACACACTCAGACAGAAACACAAACCCAAAACATTTCAACTCATACTTAAAAACTATTTTATTAAAAATAGACGAGTGTCATCAGCAAAATGGATGAAAACCACAAGAAACCGCTGATAAGAAATACTGTAGATCAGGGGTCTCAAACTCCAGTCCTCGAGGGCCGCAGTCCTGCAGTTTTTAGATGTGCCACAGGTACAAAACACTGGAATGAAATGACTTAATGACCTCCTGCTTGTGTAGATCAGTTTTCCAGAACCTTAATGACCTAATTATTCTATTCAGGTGTGGTGCAGCAGAGGCTCATCTAAAAGTTGCAGGACTGCGGCCCTTGAGGACTGGAGTTTGAGACCCCTGCTGTAGATGGATGAATAAATGGATAAATCAATGAATAAACTGATAAATAAATGGTGTGATGCTAACCATTAGAGTGTTTTACTAGCAGCTGGTTGAGCTTCTAGCTCTTTCTGGAATCAATAATTATTGATCCCAAACGTTTGGAGTTGCTGATCAGTTCTGCATGCAGGTTGATAATATCAGAGCATGAATATTTTATTGTGCTGCCTGAAACAAGATGCATAAAATAAATTGGAGGCTAAATATAAAAATGGCTTATGAAGTTTATGAATTATGTTTGACAGCATAATTCATAAACTATGTGAGACCAGAGCCTGAAAGTCCTGAAAGCAGCAAAATTTCACTTTGGGTGGAAAACTGCAGACAGCTTCGCTTTACAAAAACTTCAACAGGAAAATCAAACCAGAAACACCTTCAGAGTCGGTTCTTAATTACCGTAGTCAGATTACTAATTTAGTGATCGATTAATTCAAGTGGAGAAACAGAAAAATGAAAGAACATCATATTCAGAGCAGTAATTATGCCAAAACTGTTTAATAAATATGTAAAGCTTCTTAGTTTGTAAAAAGTATTTTACCCAGAACTCTTCAAGTGGCATTTTAGCTTCACCTGGTTCAAATTTTGTAAAAAGAAAAAATGTCAAACTAAACACATTTTCTATCCAGTTATTAATGTGTTAATAATAAGTGGAGCAGAAACCGTGAATTTTTCACACGTTGATGTGATTTTTAGTTTTGTCGATACAAACAATCAAGCATTAGCTAAAGTGCTACATTATTTTAAGCAATAAAATTTCTGCTTTTTTATTTTTTGAAAAAATTAACAATTTTAAAATTATATAAAGTACCGTATTTTTCAGACTATAAGCCGCTACTTTTCCCCACGCTTTGAACCAGGCAGCTTGTAGCCCGGTGCGGCTTTTCTTTGGATTTTTCTTCAACCACCAGGGGGCTCTCTAGCAGGAAGTGAATCATTGGAAGTCAAAATTGGAAATCAAAGAAGAAAGCGCTGATTTTCATTTAGAACAAGCTCATGCTAGCAGCAGGCACGATGGAGAAATGTTTTCAAACTCATATGATGCAGCTGTTAAGTTGAAGGCTGTCAATCTGGTATAACAGGAGGAAAATGGAGCCGCTGCACGTAAACTCTGCGTGAACGATTAATTGACTTACAATTAATTGTCGGTTAATAGTTTATTAAATTAAAATCAGTATCAATCGATTAATAACGTATGCTTAGATTTTCTTAGTGTTGTAGTTTGGCCACCATCCAGCAGAGGGCGTCGCTGGTCATCCTGAAGTGGAGCCATGGATAACTAAACAAATATGGTGCCCATATCAGAAATGAGACATGAAAGGAACTTAATGCGTTTCTGTTTAGAAATGTAAACACTCGAGAATCTCTTAATGTTGCTTCTCAGCTTCTCTACTAGAAACTCGCCATGTGCTGCGAAGGCAGGAAGCAGGAAGCAGAAAACAGGAAGCAGGAAGCGGAGAGCAAATGTAACACGGTAGGAAAAGACTTGATACCAATTAGAACGGTTCAGTTTGAGGGCTACGTGTGATAACGTGAGAAAAACACAAATTTCTGAATATTCATGCATTTAACATAGATGACACAAAAAAGTTCAAATATAATGATGTATTGTTTAAAATCTGCATATTATGAAAAATGATCTTGTCATTCAGCATTCAGTCAATGTTTTTATCTCTTTGTTTTTACCGTCTTCAGTCATTAGACAGACGGCTGACAGCGACCCGCCTCCGACCCGCTTCCGACCCACCTGCGACCCGCTTCCGACCCGCCTCCGACCCACCTCCGACTCGTCTCTGACCCGCCACCGACCTGCCTGCGACCCGCCTCTGACTCGCCTCCGACCCACCTCCGACCTGCCTGCGACCCGCCTCTGACTCGCCTCCGACCCACCTCCGACCTGCCTGCGACCCGCCTCCGACCCGCCTGCGCCCCGCCTCCGACCCGCCTGCGCCCCGCCACCGACCCGCCTGCGACCCGCTTCCGACCCACCTGCGACCCGCCTCCGACCCGCCTGCGCCCCGCCTCCGACCCGCCTGCGCCCCGCCACCGACCCGCCTGCGACCCGCTTCCGACCCGCCTGCGCCCCGCCTCCGACCCGCCTGCGCCCCGCCACCGACCCGCCTGCGACCCGCTTCCGACCCACCTGCGACCCGCTTCCGACCCGCCTCCGACCCACCTCCGACTCGTCTCTGACCCGCCACCGACCTGCCTGCGACCCGCCTCTGACTCGCCTCCGACCCACCTCCGACCTGCCTGCGACCCGCCTCCGACCCGCCTGCGCCCCGCCTCCGACCCGCCTGCGCCCCGCCTCTGACTCGCCTCCGACCCGCCTCCGACCCGCCTGCGCCCCGCCTCCGACCCGCCTGCGCCCCGCCTCCGACCCGCCTGCGACCCGCCTCTGACCCGCCTGCGCCCCGCCTCTGACTCGCCTCCGACCCACCTCCGACCCGCCTGCGCCCCGCCTCCGACCCGCCTGCGCCCCGCCACCGACCCGCCTGCGCCCCGCCACCGACCCGCCTCCGACCCGCCTGCGCCCCGCCTCCGACCCGCCTGCGCCCCGCCTCCGACCCGCCTGCGACCCGCCTCTGACCCGCCACCGACCTGCCTGCGACCCGCCCTGCTAACTCTGCTGCTTGTTTTCATTGTTTGGATGAAACTCGCTGTGGGTTCTTCTCTTGACCCACAGTGAATTAAAAACGGTTTGGATCAAATCCAGACAGAAATCTGGTTCAGAATCTCAGATTGAAAATTGACGATCAGAGCTGGAAATATTTAGAAATATTGTAGGGCTGAAATGTTCATCTTTAGATGTGGAAACTTGCAGTGAACTAATTACAATTTTCTGGCCAATTGTAAATATTTAAAAAGCAAAAGTGCAGATTCTGTTTATATTTTATTATTTTTTTTGGCAGAAAGGTCATTAGAAGTATCGATCTATTGCCAATGTGGCAAAGAAAAGGGGATCTTTAGACTTTAGGAGATAAATAAGACCAATTTCACATGGAAATATCGGCCGATCACTGATTTCCCAAAATTAAGAAAATCGGGGCCGATTTATCGGTCCTCCGATTTATTGGTAATCTCATTTATTGGTGAGATAAAAGTGGAAAGCTGGTAAATAAAACTTTCACACCAAAACAACTTCCAGCTGTAGGTGCAACAAAAAGTTTATTTGCTACAAATTAACTCAGAGAAGCAGAATTCAGATGCTTTTCAGATGTTTGAAAAGCCCTGCATGCATTGCTGGTCTATCATAAAACCTCATTACCATAAACTGATGTTTGTTTTTGCAGCTAACGATTATTTTAGTAACTGATTTTTCGGCAGATTTTTCATTTCACCACTTCAGGTTTTTTTTTGTTTTTGGAGTAAATTGATTCTTTTTTCTACAATTAACCAATTAATAACTGGATAGGTGCTTTAGTAACAGATTCTTTTTACAGAATTAAATATGCAGCCAAAGTTTGAGAAGGAAAAACGTTTTTTATCTTAAATGTAAAATGTAAATATATTTTGTACAGCTGTGCTCTCATCATCTGGTTCTTTTAGTAAATGGCTATTTTGAGTCTGTAAACTCCAGTTGATGAATAATAGATTACTAAATTAGTTGAGGAAAACTTCAATAATCGATTAATCACGATTAATGGTTTCAGCCCTAGTTGCAACGTGACAAAGTAAAGTGAAACAGCATCCAGCTGGCAAGTGGAGGTTTGTGCAGCACCCATACACCCATCTCTTCCTGCCCCCCATCTCTTCCTGCCCTACATGCCCGGCCGGCTCCTCTCTCTCCCCAGAACACTTTCTGCTCCTATTTTGGATTTTAAACCAGGCCAGGCGGCATCAGGCTCCTCCAGTTTTCCTGGTTCCGTTTGAACATCCGAGCAGCTGCCAGGTTAAAGCCCAACACTCCGAACTCTGCGGTAGGTTTCACTGGAGGAACCGGAACCTGGAGTTCCCTCCCGTTCAGGGTTTTTAGTAACGATCGGCTGTAATAACATAACCGGTGGTTATTTTTAGCCCGCGCGAAGACGCGCTCAGCAGCGATGGCTTCCTCCCCCCTCCTACACCACCATGACGCTGTGCTGTTACGCAAAAGCAGGGGTTCACCTTTGGTAGACCTCCAGCTTCCACAGCACGAAGCCAAAACAGCAAAACGGCGCAGAAATGAGCGAATAAACGATCAAGATGCGCAAAGTGACGCGCAGCGCGCGCGGGGGGCAAAACGGGAGAGGCGAGAATTAACTTCTGCTTTTGGCTCCATTTAATTCCCCACAGCGTCTCCGCAGAGACTCTTGTCTGAACTTGGAGTAGGACACACCCTTCATCCCGTCCAGCAGCAGGTAAGCATGAAGGTGTCGGAACCAGAAGAACCCAGTTTGGACGAAACAAAGCGACCCGATGAAAACCTGAAACACGGAAACGCGCGCATGCCAGGACACAAAGTAAAGTCTCTTAACTATTTGTAGAGGTGCTGCAGGCACAGGTCCAGGCATTCCCCCTCCACCTCGTCCTCCGTCACCAGGTCCGACAAGGGGCGCATCGGCACCGGGTCGCCCTCCTGCAGAGGCAGCCTCATCTCCCGGACAAACAGCTCCAGGAACCGGCGGAAGGTTTTCTCCTCTGCTGCAGAGCCGGCCATCATTTCTCATTCCTGGGCAGAGACGGACACAAAGCACCAAGTTGTCTGAAAAAGGGAGCAGAGTGAGAACAGCCTGCGCCTTCTGCACAGGTATCATTACCTGAATACCTGTGCAGAACCGGAGGAGCGGGGCCCGAGGACGGCCGGTGGTGTCGGAGCGGCGGACCGTGGATCAGACGGACTGGACGAGCTGTCACCGCCTGGACCGAGCCCCCATTCAGAGCCGAGCGGGAGCGCGCGTCGCGTTATCAGGGATTTCGGCTGATCAGGAGGCGGTGACGTCAGAGGGAAGACGGCGTTTGACGTGAACGCGCACGCAGCCAGCGCCGCTTGCTTTGACGTCCGAGAGCTTTTAGTGGAGATGCCATCACGGAGGAGGATGAGTGTTGGGAAGAAGAGCAGTGACCTTGAAATCAAATCTAATCTAATCAGCAATCTCTCCCGGACTTTTTATTTGAATAAGTTCATCATTTTTATCATTCATAGTCAGAGCTGCATGGGAGAGGAATGAAAACAATTATTCTGACGTTTTTCTCAGAATTTATTTATCTTTCCATAACCAAGAAAAAAACACAATGCTGGAAAAAAACGATATTGAAAATCCTGTTAATGACAAGAACACAAAGAATTCAGACTTTCTCTCAGATTTGCTCAGATTGTTTTTGCTGCATGAATAATTTAATTTCTGCTGAATAAATCCGAGACGGTTTCCTGAAACAGTTATGTGATTATTTTCATAACAATATTACTGACATACACCAGCGAATGTTTAGGTATTTATTTGGATTTTGACTAATTGAATTAGAATCTGATCTGAAGGTTCAGACCAGAGGTCAGAGGTCAGCCTGATCTGAAGATGGTTATGTTTTTAGATGAAATTCTCTTTTCTTGTCTCTGAGAGGAGTGACGGCTTCAGCCTGTCGCTCGTTAGAGACGCTAATCCCTCAGAGGGAGGAGAGTGAATGTGGAGCTTAAACCGTTAGTGGATCACATGACGTCAGCTGACCTTAAATAAGCGAAAAGGTCAGAGGTCAAACAGTTACACATACAGAACAGCAAACACATCCTGATCCTATAAATGACATTGTTCTTTTAAAGCTCGTAGTTTCTGTGCTACACAGATTATAGCATGCTGTTTTGCACATTTTTATTTTCTTATTTTTCTTATCCTTTAAACGCCTCCAGAGGACAGACGCTGCTTTAACACTAGAAGATATAAATGTATTTGTAATTATCCCTAATTGAATAAATGCAATAAATAAAAAGAAACAATGTTTAGCGTTGTTCATGTTCAAATTTGTTGTGTTTGTTAGAATAAGTTTCTATTTGAGTTTTTCATTCATTCTTTTTGAAACTTTTCAGCGTTTTTTGTCTTTTTATTTTTCCCTCTGGTTATGGAAGCTGTACAGCCAAAGCAATTTTTGCTCATTCTGTTTTATTTTTGGACAGTTATGATAGGTAACCGTGGCAACAGGATTGTTTTTACAGCTGGGAGCAGCTGATTGGCTGATTAGCATCTCAAAAGCTCAACAAACTCAAGGCTTCAGGCTGAGAGAAGCAGGAAGTGCAAATCTTCACAGATCAGATGTGCGACTTCAACGTCTCTCAGCTTTTAACAAAACGGACTGAAAAGATTTAAGAGGTGCAGCAAAAGCAATTGAGGCGGATTAGCAGAGCTTGGGGTCATCCAGGACATTACTAAAGAAAAGTGTCTCTTCTGCCCAGATATTGAGCTGTTAGCATCTCACAAACAGCAACAGTCTTCAGTCAGAGGCTTTGCGAGGCTGACTGCTACTGGAGATCCTTCGTGCCCACAGCGTCACCCACAACCACTCTAAAGGTGCTTGGATGATGTGAGTTGGAAGAACATTTAATTTCACTTTGGGTCAAATTAGGTTTTTTAATTTAACTGAATAAAGTAAACGCAGATCAGTTAAGAGGGCAGAAAGTTTTTCCAGCTCCGTAGTTTAACAGAAATCACCTGCAGGTCAGAGGAGAATCTGCTTCCTTTCCAGGACAAGCGTTCTGCCTCCAGCACGTTTCCCTCTGCATGTCCTGAATAACAGATTCCCCAGAGAGACGGGTCTGCAACCATTTCCCCTTTTCTAACGTTTTCCCGGAAAAGTCTCATCCTGAACGCAGCACCAGAAGTCCTGCAGTACCAGGCTCAGCTGCAGCACCAGGCTCAGCTGCAGCACCAGGCTCAGCTGCAGCACCAAGCTGAGCTGCAGGCTGCACACAATCAGTTCATCTCAGACGATCAGCAGAGAAAGATAGTTGGCCGATTTACTGATGCCGGGCGTTTTACCAACACAAGAAAAGAGGCAGCACATTATTCTAGTTTGAATCTATTTACACTGGCTGCCAGCACATTTTAAAATTCATTCTAAAATGTTAGTATTTACGGTTACAGCGCCTGTCTCTGGCTCGGCTCTGCTTCCAGCCGAAGATCGCAGGCGGCTTTGCCTCCATCTTTGCCTCCATCTCTGTGCCATTTTGATTCTGTTGATTCTTCTAAGAAACAGAAAATTAATTTATTAAAACTGGCTTCTAGGGCGAGCCGTGGCGGTGTAGGGCAGTGGTTCTCAAACTTTTTTCAGTGATGTACCCCCTTAAAAATGTATTTTTAGTCAAGTACCCCCTGACACGGGCAAAACATTTTTGGAATTAAAAAGAGGTACAGTGCTGTAAAATCACTGTCTGATTTATTAAAGCCAAACAACTTATATCAGTGAACCTGACAAATACATCCATATTGCAAACATTGCATGGTTAAACAAAAAAGAAAAGCAGAAGACGGTGACCACCAGGAAGGTATAAAACCAGTCAAACCGTTTTATTTTAAAGGATATTGAAACTAAATACTGAATATAAAATTCAGTGCATGAACACACATTTATATTTTATTGAACTTTTTACAAAATAATTTTTCCCAAGACGTATTATAAGGAGCCTACTGATTTTTTAAAGATATTTTGAAAAGCTTCACGTACCCCCTGCAGTACCTCCACGTACCCCCAGGGGTACACGTACCCCCATTTGAGAACCACTGGTGTAGGGGATAGCGCAACCCATGTTTGGAGGTCTTGAGTCGCCGTCGCGGGTTCAATTCCTGGACCCGGCGATATTTGCCGCATGTCTTCCCCGTTTCCTGTTAACCTACTTTCATCTAAGGGACACTAGAGCCCACAAAAAAGGCTTCTAATAGGTTTTATGTTTCCTTTTAATTATTTATTTGAAATGTTATTTAGCCAGGGAAGCTAAAATCCTCTTTTTTAACAATGACTTGTTCAGGAAATATAAAAACATCACACAGCAGAAAACAGAAGAATATCATAGAACAAAAATAAAAATACAACCAAATTTATATTGACTAAACCAGGGGTGCTCCAGTCCAGTCCTCCAGAGCCGTCCTGCAACTTTTAGATACATCTTTACTCCAACAGAGCGGGATTGGCTCTGATGGGCCTGGCATAGGCTTAGGGTTAGAGGTTAGGAGTCAGAGGTCAGAGGTCAGGGGTAAGGCAAACCTAACCCATTAACTGGATTCAGGTGTGTTGAAGCATGAAGCATCTGGAAGCTGCAGGACAGAAGCTCTGGAGGACTTGAACATCCCTGGACTGAACAAACTACAACACACAGGATAAGTCAACAGTTTTTCACTGAGTTGATCAAAATCAATATTGGACTTTTTCTTCTGAGCTTTAGAGGTTTTTGCAAGTGCAGCAAAATGAAATGATGATTGGTCCATTGATGTGATTAATTTATTAGAATGTAAAATGCAGGTATTGCTGAAAAAATGGATGAGTGAGGCAACAGCAGGAAGGATTTGGTTTTTCCAGTAATAGTTTAAAAGATGAATTTGTACCAATTTCTTAATCTGGGTGAATGGAGTGATGGCCAGTTAAACAAGAGAGCGTAGACGACAATCATGGGTATTAAAACCTGTGGTGGATATTGAGAAAATGTTTGATCTTTGATGTATTCTGTTTTTATCACTTTGTTTTTAATCTTTGTTTGTATTTTAAAGCAGCTTGTGGTTTTCTGACATGTGAAAGGTGCAACATAAATAATATATTCCTTTTGTAAGGCTGCAGCACTAACAGTGATGCACATTTAGCTTGTCCTATTTCTTTAAATGATGAGGGAGGTAGATGGACTTCTTTGGGAAAGTAAATGTCAAAGGAAATTTATTCATTAGTACATCTAAAAAAACAAAACCTGTTGACCAAAGGGCTCTGCGTGTTTAAATGCCAAAGAATGAAAAGTAAATAAATAAACAGGTTTTGAGATTTAATGAGGTTCTCAGTATTAAAAGACAAGCTGTTATAAAATTTCCTCCAAAACATGAAGTTGCCATGAAAAGGACGACTTTATGGTTGTTATGGAGACTTAGTTACCCCTTTTTGTGTAACGATGTAACTGCTTTGTGCCAAACAGCTCCTCTGTCCAAAAAACCTTATTTATTAAATTGGAATGGTTCTTGTTACTAACTAGTTTTTTATTGACCACTGACATTGAAGCTCTAAATCTGAACTTGACATGAGAGATTCAGACTTCAGACAAGAAAAGTGCTGCTGTGAAACCAGAGAAGGGGTTGAGTAAGTGTCTGTTTTCAGTCAAGAATAGAAATGCAAGTTCATGGTACCATAATAAACTCACTGTTGGTATAGTTTAAGTATTTCCAGTGATAGTATTTGAAGTTATTTTGGAAATATTTTCTATCATTAAATTGCAGGCTTGAATGTGCATTCCAATGGACATCAGGAGTTGGGATACATTAGCCAACGCTTAACTATTTATTCTGTAAGCATTTTACATCATAATTCATTTATTTTATTTCATTTGTTTATCTTTAAGTTTTTATGAGGATAAACTTAGACTGTCTTGAACTGTTTATATCAGAAAAATCCCCTTTATTTCAGTGTCTTAGAGGTGTAACAATTAGTTGAATCCTGTTCTTTGATTAAAAGAAATAGGTCTTAGTGTGTTTTATCCTTCCACATGTAGTTAAAATTTGCTTTATTTATAGGTTTAATTACATCTTGAGCGACATTTTTACAAAACGGAGTCGTTAATTTAAATAAATCAAAGTGTGGTACCTACCCGGACGTTATAGTGAATGGAACCGGAAGTGTGCAGGGAAACCGTTCCGTTTCTGTTTTCATTCCCCGGTTCTCCGTCATGAAGGAGGCGAACATGGCTCCGCCGGTGGACCTCGGGGTTCTGCTTCGGGCGGAGCCGCAAGAGGACGCTTCTCGCCGGGAGGACGGGCTGTGTGTGGTCGGTGTGTTCGGAAAGAGCAGCACACAGACCGGGGCTCTGAAGGAGGCGCTCCTCAACACGCTGGCGGACAAACACATCTTCTCTCTGTTCGGGTCGGAGGAGGGCGACTCATCGGACAGCCACGTCCAGGCTCTCTACGACCAGGAGAACCGGGTCCTGTACCTGCTGCTGTCCTCCGTCTGCGACAGCCGGCAGCTGCTGCGGGCCTGCCGGTCCCTGAGCGCCGGGATCAGCCACGTCGACGCCCACGACTTGTGGAAAGGCCTGGACCGCCAGCACTGCCTGCACCTGCTCTACATGTTCTCCGTGTGCCACGTCCTGCTGCTGGTCCACCCCAGCCAGACCTTCGATGTGACCTACGACCGGCTGTTCCGGGCCCTGGACGCCCTGCGGCAGAAGGTCCTGCCCCTGATCCGGGCTGCCATCAAAGACTGCGCGGTGTCCAAAGAGTGGAAGCTGAACTGCAGGCCGTGTCCTCCGCGGCTGCTGTTCGTCTTCCAGATGAATGCGACTCTGAAGGTCTGAGCTGCAGCTTCTGCTGCTTCAGTTCTGGTTTCATGTTGAAGCTTCAGCCATTTTCCTTCCGACGGGTTTCATTTCCTAAAAGGGTTTGGTCTTGAGTTTCTCTAAAGGTAGAAAAAGATTTTCTTACGCAGGAGAAGCCCAAAGTTGAAGGATTTTCAGGCCAGAGAATCAACAAATTCTATTTTTATTCCACCCATTATTTAGTATTCTCTCTCTTTGGCGCTCAAACCAGTCATCCTTCCATCAGTTGGTTCATTATTCATCCATCCATCCAGTGTCAGAAAATATATTTTCTGGACATTCATGGATCAGAAACAAGTTAATATGAATATTTATAACAGCCTCCCTGTTGGGGAAACTTCAGCTCATGTTCTCGTCCATATGCAGGAGTTCTGATCGACAACAGAGCAGGCGAATCCCTGCAGGCTTTTCAATGGAACGACCTGCTCACCTGGTGTCTCCCTGTGCTGCATGGATTGTTTTTGTTAAAGTTGCAATTTGTAGCTTTTATTTAAATTAAAAAAACGTTTTTTCCACATTTGTTCAAACTGTCGTCGTGTTATGACAGTTTATGAGACAGAAAATCTGTGAGCAGATCGACCTCCTCCCTTAACTGCTATGAAGAAATGAACCAAAAACAACCAACCAGCCCCAGGAGGCGGGGCTTAGCGCTGTCAGTCAACTTCATGTGCACCATCTTCCAAATTATTATGCAAGTGATATTTTCTCAGGTTTTCCTAAATAGTCAATGCAAATGATGGTCAGTATAAGTTTCAAGTCATGAACTATTACAGTATAAATCTAATTTTACTGAACAAAGATCCCCAGGACAACAGGATTCTTTCAAAAATAAAAAACTCAAAATGTTCCAAATTATTATGCACAGCAGATTTTCCAAACATTTTATGTATTATAAAGAACATTAAAAGGTCATTCTGTGAATATGCAGCATTAAGTGTTCACATGTACTAAAATCAAATCTATTTCAATCAGAACCATCTTAACAGACCCAGTTCCATGTTAACTTTGGACCTTCTCTGGTATCACAGCACAATTCTGGATCCATTGAACTTGTGAGTTTGTGGAAAGTTTCTGCTGAATTTCTCTGCAGGATGTCAGAAAATCTTCCCAGAGCTGCTGGTTGATATGAACTGGATTCAGATCTTCTGCTGGAGGAAACTCCAAAGGTTCTCAGTAGGGTAGAGGTCAGAGGTCATGGTGACCACACCATGAGTTTCTCCCCTTTATGCCCATAGCAGCCAATGACACAGTGGTTTTCCTGGCAGCATCAGATGGTGGATTGTCATGATGAAGATGATTTTGCTACTGAAGGTTCAGCTCTTCTTTTAGAACCATGACAGAAAATGATCAGTCAGAAAGTCCAGATACTTTGCTGAGGTCATTTTCACACCATCAGGGCCGACCAGCTCTCTCTCTCTTTCTCTCTCTCCCCATGATTTGGCCCACAGCATGACTCCACCACCTCCTTGCTGATGTCACAGCCCTGTCGGGACGTGGTGGCCGTCCACCACCGATCCACTACTGCATCCATCTGGACCATCCAGGGTTGCACAGCAGTCATCAGTGAACAAGTCTGTTTGAAAATTAATCTTCATGTACGGCTGGGCCCACTGGGACCGGTTCTGGTTGTGAGCTCTGGTTAGGGGCCCAATAGTAGGTTCCTGCACCACAAGCCTCTGGAGGATCCTCCACCTTGAGGTTCCAGAGGCTCCAGCAGCTTCTAATAACTGTTTGCTGCTTTGTAAGGACATTTTAACAGCTGCTCTCTTAATCTGATGAATAGAATAGAATAGAATTCAACTTTATTGTCATTGCACTGTCACAAGTACAAGCAACGAGATGTAGTTTGCATCTATCCAGAAGTGCTCTACGAGATATAAATAGATGTACAAGACTATGTATGTATGGACTATAAGGGGTTATAGCAAGAGATATAGATATTGTGTATAAATATAAATATGGGAGCTATATGCACAGATTATACAAGAATGTTAGGGAATGGATTATAGATAAATAATGGCAGATAAAATGTACAGGTTGTATGTGTGTGTGAAGAAAACAGTCCGTGATGTGTGTGTGTGTGAGGATAGTCCATGTGTTATTGTTGTATGAGAGGATAGGGGAGTACAGTCCTTATAGTTTATGTTTTATGTCAGGAGGCGTTCAAAAGCGTGACAGCTGTGGGAAAGAAGCTGTTCCGGTGCCTGGTGGTTCTGGTCCATAGGCTTCTGTAGCGCCTCCCAGAGGGTAGGAGGGAAAAGAGTGTGTGTGCTGGGTGAGTGGAGTCCTTTGTGATTTTCCCGGCCCTTTTCAAACACGGCTTCCTGTAGATGTCCTTGATGGCAGGGATCGGTGCCCCGGCGATATACTGGGCAGTTTTCACCACCCTCTGCAGCGCCTGCCGGTCGGAGACAGAGCAGTTCCCGTACCAAGCTGTAATACAGTTGGTGAGGATGCTCTCAATGGTGCAGCGGTAGAAGTTCGTGAGGATCTCTGAGGACAGGTGGTTCTTCCTCAGGGTCCTCATGAAGATGAGGCACTGATGCGCCTTCTTAATGAGTTTGGAGCAGCTGGTCGTCCAAGTCAGGTCCTCGGAGATGTGGACTCCCAGGAACTTAAAGGTGTCCACACGCTCCACCACTGTCCCCTTAATGTGGATGGGTGGATGTGGGTCAGCGTTCCTCCTGAAGTGCACGATAAGCTCCTTGGTCTTCTCGGTGTTAAGCTGCAGGTTGTTTTTGTCGCACCACTCAGCCAGACGGTCTACCTCCTCCCTGTAAGCGGCCTCGTCATTATCTCTGATGAGGCCGATCACCGTGGTGTCGTCTGCAAACTTGATGATGGCGTAGAGCCATGGACAGGTCTGCAGTCGTAGGTGAAGAGGGAGTAGAGGAAGGGACTCATCACACAGCCTTGTGGTACTCCCGTGTTTATGATGATGGTGGATAAGAAGTGGTTGTCCAGCCGCACATGTTGAGGTCGACTGGTCAGGAAGTCGAGCAACCAGTTACACATGAGTGGACTGATGCCGAGGTCTGTGAGTTTGGTAATGAGTTGTGATGGGATGACAGTGTTGAATGCTGAACTAAAATCTAAGAACAGCAGTCTGGCGTAAGTGTTCTTACTGTCCAGGTGAGAAAGGACAGAGTGCAGCGCTATAGAGACTGCATCCTCTGTGCTCCTGTTCTGCCTGTATGCAAATTGGTGGGGGTCTAGTGTGGGGGGGAGACAGGATCTGAGGTGTGCTAAGACCAGCCGCTCCAAGCACTTGGTAATGATGGGGGTAAGGGCTACCGGGCGGTAGTCACTGAGTCTGGTTGGGTTGGGATTCTTGGGGATTGGGACGATGGAGGTAGACTTGAAGCAGGTCGGTACCACAGCGCGGGCCAGGGACAGGTTGAAGATGTCCGTCAGCACTCCTGCCAGCTCCCCAGAGCACGTTCTGAGGACACGTCCAGGTATGCCATCAGGACCCGCAGCCTTGTGGGATTTAATCCTGCTCAGAGCCGCTCCTACGTCAGTGGGGAGGAAAGTCAGTGGCTGTTGGCCTGGGGTGGTAGCTGCTTTGGTTGCAGTTGTGGTATTCCCTCTCTCAAAACGAGCATAGAAGTTGTTAAGTTCGTTGAGGAAGGAGACATCAGTAGAAGCGGGGGTGGTATTGGGGTTCTTGCAGTCTGTGATAATCTGAAGGCCTTGCCACGTACGTCGGGGGTTGGCGTTAGAAAAATGATCCTCCACCTTCCTTTTGTAGTGGTGTTTGGCCTTCTTGATTCCCCTCTTCAGCTCAGCCCTGGCTGCACTGTAAGTCTGTGCATCCCCTGACCTGAAGGCGATGTTGCGGGCCTTCAGCAGGAGACGAACGTCTCGGTTTATCCAGGGTTTCTGGTTGGGGTACATGGTAATGCGTTTGCAGGTGGTGACACGTTCTATGGTGGTGGAAATATGGTTCAGTACAGATGAGGCATACTGATCCAAGTCTGTATGGTGGTAAATAGTCCAATCTGTATTCCTGAACCGGTCCTGGAGCACAGCGTCTGAGCCCTCTGGCCACACCTTTACTGTCCTCACGGTAGGTTTCACACGTTGGATGAGTGGTAAGTACCGAGGTGTGAGGAACAGGGAGAGATGGTCTGATTGTCCGATGTTGGGGAGGGGTGTCACATTGTAGGCTCCAGCCAGATTGGAGTAGACGTGGTCCAGGGTCTTGTCTCCTCTAGTGTGGCAGGAGACATGTTGGTGGAATCTGGGAAGAACCGTCTTCAAGTTGGAGTGATTGAAATCACCTGCAACAATAAAAGCAGCCTCGGGGTATTTGGTTTGGTGTTTGCTAATAGCCGCATAGAGTTCTTTCATGGCTAGCTTGGCATTAGCATCCGGGGAGATGTACACGGCAGTGAGGATGATCGAGGTGAATTCCCTTGGGAGGTAATCAGGTCTGCATTTGACCATTAAAAACTCCACATTCTGTGAGCAGTGACTCTCGGTAGTAGCAGAATCTGTGCACCAAGCTTTGTTAATATAAATGCACAAACCTCCGCCTCTGGTCTTGCCGGAAGCATCTGCTGTCCTGTCGGCTCGGTGTGTGTGGCGTCCACTTAGCTGGATAGCATTATCCGGGCAGCTGTTTAGCCATGTTTCGGTGAAAAACATGACATTTGAGTCCATAATCCGTCTGTCACTCGTGATGGATAGTCGTAACTCGTCCATTTTATTAGCCAGAGAATGGACATTGGCGAGGAAAATGCTGGGTAAAGGGAGCCGATGTGGTGTTAGCTTTAGCCTAGCTCGCACCCCTCCACGCTTACCCCGCCTTTGTTTACGTTCTCGTCGCGGCCTGCGTACCCTTCCACCCGGCCGGGAGAAGTGAGCAGCCTCCGGTGTTCTGGAGATCTCTGGGATGAGTCGGAGATCGGCGATCATAGAGTCAAAATTGTAGCTCCAAAGGTCCAGAAGTTCGTGTCTGCTGTAGCGCAGCAACGCTGTGCAATTCTGAAAAAAAAGTCCAGTCATGAATAGATAAAAAACCCACTAAAGAGCAGATTCTTGAGAGACGCTGAGCCTCGCGTTGTTCACGCGCCGCCATCTTGGTCTATCTGTATGAATGTGTGAATGTGTCTAACAGAAACTTTCCTCATTCTGTTTTTATCTGTAAAACCATCTTTGTTCTGAATCAGCCACAAATCTCTTCACAGGACAATGACGCTTCAGTTTTCGTTAAACATCTGAAGTTTTCATATCTTGTCATACGGCACTACACTATCTGATGATTTTCATCAGCAGAGATTCTTTCTCTTTCCATGTTGCTTGAAACCTGTGGCCTGTTTAATAATGTGGAACATCCTTCTGAAGTAGGTTTCCTTTAATTGACCAGACAAACTACTCAACCAGTTCTCTGAAATTAATTATAGTGATTCAAAGAGCCCTGACACACAATAGCATCTATAAATTTAATAGCACAACAAAAAACTTTATCTTTATGACACTTAAATCCAATTTGCATAATAATTTGGAACATGGTGTATCTGCGGCTAAATGTGCTAATGGTGGAGACAGAACTTACCATTACATGAAAACCGTTTATCCGCCATTCACCATCATTGGTGGCTACAGTTAGGGCCAGAAATATTTGGACAGTGACACAAGTTTTGTTATTTTAGCTGTTTACAAAAACATGTTCAGAAATACAATTATATATATAATATGGGCTGAAAGTGCACACTCCCAGCTGCAATATGAGAGTTTCCACATCCAAATCGGAGAAAGGGTTTAGGAATCATAGCTCTGTAATGCATAGCCTCCTCTTTTTCAAGGGACCAAAAGTAATTGGACAATGGACTCTAAGGGCTGCAATTAACTCAGAAGGCGTCTCCCTCGTTAACCTGTAATCAATTATGTAGTTAAAAGGTCTGGGGTTGATTCCAGGTGTGTGGTTTTGCATTTGGAAGCTGTTGCTGTGACCAGACAACATGCGGTCAAAGGAACTCTCAATTGAGGTGAAGCAGAACATCCTGAGGCTGAAAAAAAAGAAAAAATCCATCAGAGAGATAGCAGACATGCTTGGAGTAGCAAAATCAACAGTCGGGTACATTCTGAGAAAAAAGGAATTCACTGGTGAGCTTGGGAACTCAAAAAGGCCTGGGCGTCCACGGAAGACAACGGTGGTGGATGATCGCCGCATACTTTCTTTGGTGAAGAAGAACCCGTTCACAACATCAACTGAAGTCCAGAACACTGTCAGGGAAGTAGGTGTATCTGTCTCTAAGTCAACAGTAAAGAGAAGACTCCATGAAAGTAAATACAAAGGGTTCACATCTAGATGCAAACCATTCATCAATTCCAAAAATAGACAGGCCAGAGTTAAATTTGCCGAAAAACACCTCAAGAAGCCAGCCCAGTTCTGGAAAAGTATTCTATGGACAGATGAGACAAAGATCAACCTGTACCAGAATGATGGGAAGAAAAAAGTTTGGAGAAGAAAGGGAACGGCACATGATCCAAAGCACATCACATCCTCTGTAAAACATGGTGGAGGCAACGTGATGGCAAGGGCATGCATGGCTTTCAATGGCACTGGGTCACTTGTGTTTATTGATGACATAACAGCAGACAAGAGTAGCCGGATGAATTCTGAAGTGTACCGGGATATACTTTCAGCCCAGATTCAGCCAAATGCTGCAAAGTTGATCGGACGGCGCTTCACAGTACAGATGGACAATGACCCCAAGCATACAGCCAAAGCTACCCAGGAGTTCATGAGTGCAAAAAAGTGGAACATTCTGCAATGGCCAAGTCAATCACCAGATCTTAACCCAATTGAGCATGCATTTCACTTGCTCAAATCCAGACTTCAGACGGAAAGACCCACAAACAAGCAAGACCTGAAGGCTGCGGCTGTAAAGGCCTGGCAAAGCATTAAGAAGGAGGAAACCCAGCGTTTGGTGATGTCCATGGGTTCCAGACTTAAGGCAGTGATTGCCTCCAAAGGATTCGCAACAAAATATTGAAAAAAACCTATTTTGTTTGGGTTCTGTTTATTTGTCCAATTACTTTTGAGCTCCTAAAATGTGGAGTGTTTGTAAAGAAATGTGTACAATTCCTACATTTTCTATCAGATATTTTTGTTCAACCCTTTAAATTAAACGTTACAATCTGCCCTTGAATTCTGTTGTAGAGGTTTCATTTCAAATTCAATGCGGTGGCATGCAGAGCCCAACTCGCGAAAATTGTGTTACTGTCCAAATATTTCTGGCCCTAACTGTATGCTAGCTGCAACATAGCGGATAGGGAAGGGAAAACTGGGATGAGCAGCGCCACACAAGATTGTGATTGACAGCTCCCTGCTGATTGGTTGTTTCTAGTTATCTCAGGGGGAAGACAGAGGAGCTTGATTTTTTTTTTCATAGATTACCTCATAGCAAACTAATATAGCGACAGTTTCAACAAAATATGTAAAAACTATATTTCTACAAAAGTTAAATTCTGCAGCTTTAAGTGCAAGATGACCCCAACCTTTAGCCCCGCCCCTCAGTGGCTAGGCCAGCAGGAAAAGCCCCAGAGCTCCCGGTGGCCAGACTGCCGCTCACAGAGTAACTTCTTCTCTTCTCTTTGCTGTTCCAAAGGTCCCTGGGAACAGCTCGGACTCTGGAGGAAACCCTGAAAAGCCCAAGAAGCATTCCCCGAGGAGGCGTCTGCAGCACGCTCTGGAGGACCAGATCTACCGGATCTTCCGTAAAAGCCGAGTCCTCACCAACCAAAGCAGCAACTGTCTGTTCACGGTGCCCGCCAACCAGGCCTTCGTCTACGTGATCCCGGCAGCAGATCAGGACCCGGTGGGCGCTTTGCTCGGCCAGCTCCGGTCCAACTGCGTCTTGTCGGATCAAGACCCCGCCCCGGTCCTCACCGGGCCGAGGAGGTACCAGCAGATGCGTAGGTCAGCTCGGCAGCCCAGCAGCAGCAGGGAGTCCGGCGGCCCGATGGGAGGCCAGCTGGTGGACTGCAGCCTGAAGGAATTCCTCTGGCAGCACGTCGAGCTGGTTCTGACCAAGAAGGGCTTCGACGACAGCGTCGGCCGCAACCCCCAACCTTCCCACTTTGAGCTGCCGACCTTCACCAAGTGGGTCCAGTTGGCTTCCCGACTCTACCAGGTCCTGATCACCAACACTGACGAGGAGCTGGCCGAGCTGGCCACCAAGGTGCAAAGCCAGGTGAAGGTCTTGGATGGTTTTCTGGACGCCGACACCAAGTTCTCAGAAAACCGGTGTCAGAAAGCTCTGCCTCTGGCCCACAGCGCCTATCAGTCCAACCTCCCTCACAACTACACCACCACGGTCCACAAGAACCAGCTGGCGCAGGCGCTGCGGGTGTACAGCCAGCACGCGCGAGGTGTGGCCTTCCAACGCTATGCGGTGCAGCTTCACGAAGACTGCTACAAGTTCTGGAGCAACGGCCACCAGCTGTGTGAGGAGCGCAGCCTGACGGACCAACACTGTGTGCACAAGTTCCACCTACTGCCTCAGCCAGGTCAGACGCTCCGCTCCGTTGATGAAGACAGTTCACGTGAACATAGTTCTTCCATTGGAATTCATTTTAACCTAATAGTTGACAATCATAATTCTATCAGCAGTTTGCCTCCCAAATGAATGTAATTTCTGCAGGTGAGAAGCCGGACCTGGACCACAACCCGCCCATCATGAACCACAACAGCAGGGGGCGCTCCACCAGTGCCTGTAACTGCGGCAGGAAGCAGGCGCCTCGAGACGATCCGTTTGACACCCAGGCTGCCAACCACGACTTCTACCAGGTCAGGATCTACGCTGCAGACCAGTTCAATCTATTTCTAAATATCTATGCTGCAGACAGACCGGACAGGAAGTGGAGTCTGTTTCCTGTTTAGAGAATATTTCTTTGTTTTCTGTGAGATTGAACTTGATTTTGAATTGAAATCATAGAAATAAAATAATCATCTTTTTGAACAATTCATGTTTATGGAAACATTCCCCTAACAGAAAAGGTTTTCCAGTTTACAAATCCATCTTTCCTTCCTTCCTTCCATCAATTAACTCTCTGTGATATTTTAACAATAAGGTATTTTCCTTATTATTCTGAAACTATTGGACCGGTATCAGCCCGTCTCACCATTCAGCTGATTCGGTATTTTCCCGTTGGCTCGTTTTGTTTCCACCTGGAGGAAAGCAGATTTAGTTTGTCTCTTCTGTCGCGCTCAGATCCTGGAGGAGAAATGTTGCGGGAAGCTGGAGCGGATCGACTTCCCGGTCTTCCAGCCCAGCACTCCGGACCCGGCGCCGGCCTCAGACCGGGCCCAGCGGCCGCCGCCAGAGACGTCGGCCGACGGGGAGCGGCCGAAGGAGCCGAGCGCGGCTCACAGCCACACGCCCGGCGACGCCAGCCTCAGCCTGGCGCTCAGCCTGGGCCAGTCCACCGACAGCCTGGGGGCGTACGCGGACGCAGATCCGGCCGACGGCCCGGTCCAGCCCAAGAGGCCGAGCCTCGTGGACCGCCAGCCGTCCACCGTGGAGTACCTGCCAGGTAGGGCAGCCGAGTCGCTTAGGGGAACACCGGCGAGTTTTTTTTTTTACTGCGGTGAAAAAACTAATATCACAAAATCAAATGATGACGTCACTTAAATGACCACCGCCTGTCGACCTTCGCTTTGTGTCCCTCTGCGAGTTTCTGTTCATCCCATAAAGTCAGAGAACTGCGGCTGCTGTTTCTGCTGCAGTTGCTGCTGTTTCTGCTGCAGTTGCTGCTGTTTCTGCTGCAGTTGCTGCTATTTCTTCAGCTGCTGCTGCTGCAGTTTCTGCAGTTGCTGCTGTTTCTGCTGCTGCTGCTGTTTCTGCTGCAGTTGCTGCTATTTCTTCAGCTGCTGCTGCTGCAGTTTCTGCTGCTGCTGCTGTTTCTGCTGCTGTTTCTGCAGTTGCTGCTGTTTCTGCTGCAGTTGCTGCTGTTTCTGCAGTTGCTGCTGTTTCTGCTGCAGTTGCTGCTGTTTCTTCAGCTGCTGCTGCTGCAGTTTCTGCTGCTGCTGCTGCTGCTGTTTCTGCTGCTGCTGCTGTTTCTGCTGCAGTTGCTGTTTCTGCAGTTGCTGCTGTTTCTGCTGCTGTTTCTGCAGTTGCTGCTGTTTCTGCAGTTGCTGCTGTTTCTGCAGTTGCTGCTGTTTCTGCAGCTGCTGCTGTTTCTGCAGCTGCTGCTGTTTCTGCTGCTGTTTCTGCTGCTGCTGCTGTTTCTGCTGCAGTTGCTGCTATTTCTTCAGCTGCTGCTGCTGCAGTTTCTGCTGCTGTTTCTGCAGTTGCTGCTGTTTCTGCTGCTGCAGCTGCACGTCAGTCAAGTTGATCTGTGTAGCACATTTCAGCAACCGGTCAGTTCAAAGTGTTTTACATCGTTAACACAGAACCCGTCAGGGCAGCAGGTGGGTTTAACTGAATTTACCTGTAACCAGTTGATCGTTCATAGCTTGAGTTTATGATGTTCCAACATAAATGTAATAATCTGACTCCTGCATTCGCAGCAGTCCAATATGATCATAAACCTAATCATCAATGTCAGCCAGTGATTGGGGGAAAAGAACTCTGAAACACCGACGTCTTTCCAAATAAAACAAAACTTGAGTCACAGCAAAAAGTTCAGAGCCTCTGAGTTGCATTAAAATGGTTTTTATAGCTAGCAGCTAGCAACATGAAAGCAGTGACTCTTCCATGGAAATATCTGTGTTGTAGATTCTGTCTTTTCTTCCATCTCTTTTAGCCTCTTTTATCTGCTTACACACAGACGCTGCATCTTACATAACCATGTTTATGTGTGACTGCTGGCAGTCACACATAAAACTGATTAGACTGAACCTGATTAACTGGCCTTTAGGGAGGAACAGACTGCAGAGAGGAATAAAAAGCTAAACTCTCCAGTTTTTGCCTCACCTGGTTCTGTCCATCAGCTGAGCTCAGTGGGCCGGTGCTGGATGGTGAATGTAACTCTGGTTCTGATCCATTTGGATGACATGTATGGCTTGTAAAATTTGCTCGTTTTTCGGCATTAAAGCCTGTTTTTATAAAAACAAATCTCATATTTCTCAAGGTAATTTACACTCAGGGGTTCTGGTCAGTCCTGAAACCGGTTCCTGGACCTGGTGGAGCTCAGAGACAGAATGAATGAAGTCCAACATCTGATAGACGGAAGGAAGGAAATTGGTTTATGTACAGCGCCTTGTGAAAGTATTCGGCCCCCTTGAACTTTTCAACCTTTTGCTGCTTTTCAGGCTTCAAACATAAAGATCTAAAACTTTTATTATTTTGTGAAGAATCAACAACAATCGGGAGGCGGAGCGAACTTTTTTTAACAAATAAAAACCTGCGAAGTGGGACGTGCCATTTTATTTACCCCTTTACTGTCAGTGCAGCAAACTCACTGCAGAAGTTCAGTTTGGATCTCTGGATGATCCAACGTTGTCCTAAGTGACTGATGATGGTAAATAGAATCACCTCTTTATAATAAAGTATAAATGCAGCTGCTCTGTGATGGTCTCTCATCATGAAGACCAAGGAACACCAGCAGCTCCGAAACTGTTGGGGAAGTTTAAAGCTGGATTTGGAAAGAAAAAGATTTCCCAAGCTTTAAACACCTCAAGCAGCAGTGAGCAGGCGATCATATTGAAACGGAAAGAGTATCAGATCAAATCCACCAAGACCCGGCCGTCCTCTAAACTTTTATCTGGAACAAGGAGAAGATCAGAGATGCAGCCAAGAGGCCCTTGATCACTCTGGATCACTCTGGATCTACAGAGATCTACAGCTGAGGTGGGAGAGTCTGTCCATAGGACAACATCCATCCATCCATCCATCCATCCATTGTCTGTTCACCCTTGTCCCTAATGGGGTCGGGAGGGTTGCTGGTGCCCATCTCCAGCTACGTTCCAGGCGAGAGGCGGGGTACACCCTAGACAGGTCGCCAGTCTGTCGCAGGGCAACACAGAGACATACAGGACAAACAACCATTCACACACAACACACACACCTAGGGAGAATTTAGATAGACCAATTAACCTAACAGTCATGTTTTGGACTGTGGGAGGAAGCCGGAGTACCCGGAGAAAACCCACGCATGCACAGGGAGAACATGCAAACTCCATGCAGAAAGACCCCGGCCGGGAATCGAACCCAGGACCTTCTTGCTGCAAGGCAACAGTGCTACCAACTGCGCCACTGTGCAGCCCCCATAGGACAACAGTCAGTGGTAAACTGGACAAATCTGGCCTTTATGGAAGAGTGGCAAGAAGAAAGACATTTCTCAAAGAGAACCATAAAAGTCTGGTTTAAAGTTTGACACCAGCCACCTGGGAGACACAGCAACATGGAAGAAGTTGCTCTGGTCAGATATGTTTCCATAAAAGCAACAACTCATCACCCTGAACACATCATCCCCAGTGTCAAACATGGTGGTGGCAGCATCATGGTTTGGGCCTGCTGTTCTTCAGCAGGGCAGGGAAGCTGGATGGAACCGAATACAGAACCGTTCTGGAAGAAAACCTGTTGGAGTTTTTAAAGACCTGAGACTGGGACGGAGATTTACCTTCCAACAAGACAAAGATCCCAAACAGAAAGCAAAACCTACGATAGAATGGTTCACAAATAAACGTATCCAGGTGTTAGAATGACCTAGTCAAAGTCCAGACCTGAATCCAATGGAGAATCTGTGGAAAGAGCTGAAAGCTGCTGTTCACAAGCTCTCCATCCATCCATCCTCACTGAGCTCCAAATGTTCTGCAAGGAAGAACGGGCCAGAATTTAGATCTTTATGTTTGAAGCCTGAAAAACGGCAAAAGGTTGAAAAGTTCAAGGGGCCTGAATACTTTCACAAGGCGCTGTATATAAAATGATTGGTTTTGCACAAATTTATATGAATATATCTTATTAAACAAAATGTTTTGCAGTTATATATTTGGCCAAATCCAATGAACAAAGCAGAAAAAGTGGAATATGGTGTTCACATTGCTGTTTTTGTCTGTCTCCAGGAATGACGCACTCCGCCTGTCCCAAAGGTCTCCTCCCAAAGTTCTCCAGTTGGTCTCTGCTCAAACTGGGACCAGCAAAGTCCTACAACTGCCACACTGGTCTGGAGCAGCCGGGCTTCCTGCCGGGCTCCTCCTTCCTGCTGCCATGGGACTTGGTGATCCGCTCCCGCTCGGAGGAGGACGCCGGCCCCGCGGAGCCTCTAGACGGAGGGACGGCTTCCTGGCCGGCGCCCAACAAGAACCCGGTGGGGAAGCGCGGCGGCGCCGGGCCAGGCCGGAGCCGTCGGAGGGACGACGCGGCGAGGGCCTTCGTGGGGTTCGAGTATGAAGACGGTCGGGGCCGGCGCTTCATCAGCAGCGGGCCCGACAAAATCGTAAAGGCGCTGGGGCCGGGCGGCGCCAAAGATCCAGCCAGCAGGGTGCTGAACGCCGACATGCCACTCTATGTCCCGTCGCCCGCCCAGGGCCGCGGCCTGAAGCCGCACTTCGCTCAGCTGGCTCGGCTTTTCGTCGTGGTGCCCGACGCACCGCTGGAGATTACCCTGAACCCCCAGGTAAACTACGGCAAGCCAGGAGGGGCACGGACATTCATGATGAAGCCGTTATTGAAAGAGTTGTGTCTTTAGCTGCTGATTATACAAATGATATAAATGTCGGCTCTCTGACTCCAACCCTTTCCTAAAACCAACCTCTGTCTCATGATCCGATGGTTCTGGTGGTTCAGTCTGAATTGAATTGTGATGGTTTTAGTTCTTCTGCTGCTTTGCTCTCAGTGTTTTTCTGTTTGCAGGTGCAGCCCGGCGCTCCTCCCTGCCCAATCTTCCACCCCGAGCAGACGGAGGTGACGCTGCCGAACGACGGCTTCTGGGTTCTGCGCTTTCCGTATTCCTACGCCACCGAGCGCGGGCCCTGCTTCCCCCCCAAAGAGAACCAGCCGCTGAGTAACTACAAGGTGCTGCGAGGCGTCCTGCGGGCCAGCACGGCCAACCCGCCGCAGTGACCCTCAGTGACCCGCGGCGCTGTCGGCACGGCCAACCAGGCGCCAGAATCCAGTCTGGGATTTTAAGATGCACACAGATTCATTTCTGAAGAATGGAAGCATCATCATTTACGTGCTAATGCGAGCTATCATGACCAAATGGCCTTTAGTGCGTCTCTTTATGCTGCAGTGATTTCTAAAGCAAAGCTGATGAGCTCCGAAAATCAGAGTTTGATTGTTGAGGTTTTTGACTGTTTGTAAGTTGTTGAAGGAAACCAGATTTATGTACATTTAATATCTTTTCTAACTTTAACAATTAAGTTTTCTGGAGAATTTGAAAATGGGAAATGTAATTTCCAGTAGGGGGTGCTGTGCATGTTTTTTGTTCAATCAGGGATTCCTGTTGGCTTCATAGGTTTCAGAACTGAAATGCAACATGTGTATCATGCAGATTCATCAGTTAAAAATGTTTAGTTTGGTTTTTGATTTATGTTCTCATTTTTGTAAATAAATAACATTTAATTATCAGAGTCTGATTTTTTTAATGGTTTATGAAATCCCTCATTTCGAAGTTCTCATTTCTTAATTGCACGTTCTGTCCACTAGATGGCCCCACTTTGTTTTTAACTCGGTCCAAAGTTTCAAATGACAA
Source organism: Xiphophorus couchianus (assembly GCF_001444195.1). Taxonomy (NCBI): domain Eukaryota; kingdom Metazoa; phylum Chordata; class Actinopteri; order Cyprinodontiformes; family Poeciliidae; genus Xiphophorus; species Xiphophorus couchianus. The sequence goes on along the minus strand of NC_040238.1, from coordinate 7,870,837 downwards.
GCAGTTGCTGCGGAAACCAAGCAGATTGATTTCCTTCCAGATGAGCACAAACAGAGAAACAACCAAAAACAGCAATAGTGAAAAATATCTACAGAATATCTTCAAAAACAATCAACTTGTTGCTGGTAGCAGCTTGAAGACTGATGGGGAGAATTACATTCCTGGTGAAAAATAAATATACTGTTAAATTTGAGCATACTTTGAGTCAGACTAATTATGAGTATAGTCCAAGTTCACTTTAGTTAACTTAAAGTGGGACATTTTGGAACAACTAATTTTGTGCTTAGTGTATTTTAATAGTATTTAAATTGTATTAAAGCACAATTTAAAGTTTACTGTGTTTTGGGAGTCATATACTGTATATTTGCAGTACTGCAGTGTGTATGAAGCATTAATGTACAAAGTGGCAACGCAGAATAATAAAAGACATTAAGTAACTAAAAAGTTGCTTCATTAGCAATTATAATAAACCACAGTGTAATTGTAGCAAACTGTAATAATCACACTACTAATATATAAAATATGTAATGCCAATATACTGAAAATACATTCTAAGTATATTTTAAATGTAATTCAATCGCAAAAATAGTACACTCAAAATATACTAATCAAGCATGTTTAAATTACATAAAAAGCAAAATACTTAAAGTATAGTAAGTGTAACTTAAGTTGTTCCAAAAAAGTACGTGAAAGTACCATAAATTGTGCTTTAATACAATTTACTATGAATACAATGCTTTAATTTCTGCATAAAGATTGTTATTTTCAAAAACTACCTTTAACCTGACCAATGAGCCTCATCAGAAATCCTGTTCTAATTGATTCACTGTGGCTGGGTAAACTGCCGGTCAGACCTGGCGGCCCAAACGTGTTGTGAGGGTCTGCTGGGAACGTCTGGCGGAATCCCCTGTGAGACGGAGCTTTAACTCCCATCTCCGGCAAAGCTTCGAACACGTCCCGGGGGAGGTGGGGGACATGGAGTCTGAGTGGACCGTGTTCTGTGCCTCCATTGTCGAGGCGGCCGATCAGAGTTGTGGCCGCAAGGTTGTCGGTGCCTCTCGCGGCGGCAACCCTCGAACCCGTTGGTGGACACCTTCGGTTAGGGATGCCGTCAGGCTGAAGAAGGAGTCCTACCGGGCCTTTTTGGCCCGTGGGACTCTGGAAGCAGCTGATGGGTACCGGCGGGCGAAGCGGCATGCGGCTCGGGCGGTTGCTGAGGCAAAAACTCGGGCGTGGGAGGAGTTTGGAGAGGCCATGGAGAAAGACTTCCGTACGGCTTCAAGGCGATTCTGGTCCACCATCTGGCGTCTGAGGGGGGGGAAGCAGTACGGCACCAACACTGTTTATAGTGGGGATGGTGTGCTGCTGACCTCTACTCGGGACGTTGTGGGCCGGTGGGCAGAGTACTTCGAAGACCTCCTCAATCCCACCAACATGCCTTCCACTGAGGAAGCAGAGCCTGGGGACTCTGGGTTGGGCTCTCCAATCTCTGGGGACGAGGTCGCCGAGGTGGTTAAGAAGCTCCTCGGTGGCAAGGCCCCGGGGGTGGATGAGATCCGCCCGGAGTTCCTTAAGGCTCTGGATGTTGTAGGGTTGTGTTGGTTGACGCGACTCTGCAATATCGCATGGACATCGGGGGCAGTTCCCCTGGATTGGCAGACTGGGGTGGTGGTCCCCCTGTTCAAAAAGGGGGACCGGAGGGTGTGCTCCAATTATAGAGGGGTCACACTCTTAAGCCTCCCTGGCAAGGTCTATTCAGGGGTCCTGGAGAGGAGGGTCCGTTGGATAGTCGAACCTCGGATTCAGGAAGAGCAGGGTGGTTCTGGTTCTGGTCGTGGAACTCTGGACCAGCTCTACACCCTCAGCAGGGTCCTGGAGGGTTCTGGGAGTTCGCCCAACCAGTCTACATGTGTTTTGTGGACTTGGAGAAGGCGTTTGACCGTGTCCCTCGGGGAGCCCGGTGGGGGGTTCTCCGGGAGTTTGGGGTACCGGGCAGAGTTCCAGTTTTGCTTGGAAAATCTAACTGGAACATCTTCAGAAGTCGGATTTCTACGGCAGTGGATTAGGGTCACTGTAGATAGAAAAGGAAAGACGGAGTAAATTTCTGCTAAAACAATTCTAGAAAAAAAATTTACTTCAAAAGTTTTTCTGCTGATATTGTGATGTTTTCTTCTGACTGTACTTTGCTTTGCTGTGAAATTTGACTCACTGTTTGTTCAATTTGTCTTGTTTTCTGTTCCTTCACATTTTTATCTGCTTCTGCATAGCTTATGGTTTTACTCGTTTTAATCCGTATGATTTCTTTTGCCCTCTTCCTTATTTCACATCCTCCATACGTAACTCTGTTTCCCTCCACAGTCACAACATTTTTCTTGTGCTTCTTTACATTCTTCTAATTTCAAATCAAAATCAAATCAAATGTTATTTGTATAGCACATTTCAGCAGCAAGGCATTTCAAAGTGCTTTACATCATTACAAACACAGAAACACAAAGCAACATAGAATCAATAATCAAAACACAGCATTAAGTCAAGTTCCATCAATAAATTTGTAATTGATTACATTTCAAATACAATCCTAAACAGGTGGGTTTTTAGTTGAGATTTAAAAGAAGTCAGTGTTTCAGCTGTTTTACAGTTTTCTGGAAGTTTGTTCCAAATTTGTGGTGCATAGAAGCTGAAAGCTGCTTCTCCTCGTTTGGTTCTGGTTCTGGGGATGCAGAGCAGAACCAGAACCAGAACCTGAGAGGTCTGGAAGGTTGATACAACAACAGCAGATCTTTAATGTATTGTGGTGCTAAGCCGTTCAGTGATTTATAAACTAACAACAGTATTTTAAAGTCTGTTCTTTGAGCTACAGGGAGCCAGTGGAGGGACTTTAAAACTGGTGTTATGGTCTCTATCTTCCTGGTTTTAGTCAGAACGCCAGCAGCAGCATCTGGATCAGCTGCAGCTGTTTGATTGATTTGTTGGACAGACCTGTGAAGACGCTGTTGCAATAATCAATATGACTGAAGATGAAGGCATGGATGAGTTTCTCTAGATCTGGCTGAGACATCAGTCCTTTAATCCTGGAAATGTTCTTCAGGTGATAGAAGGCCGACTTTGTAACTGTCTTTATGTGGCTCTGGAGGTTCAGGTCAGAGTCCATCACTACTCCCAGGTTTCGGGCTGATCGCTGGTTTTAGTTGTAATAACTGAAGCTGTGCGTTGATTCTAGATCTATAACTCTAGATCTATAACTCTAGATTGTTCCTCTTTAGGTCAAAAAATAATAACTTCAGTTTTGTTTCTGTTCAGCTGGAGAAAGTTTTGGCACATCCACACATTTATCTGTTCTAAGCATCTGTTCAGTGATTGGATGGGGTCAAAGGTCACCTGGTGTCATCGTACTTTGTGATCTTCACATTTTGGACATCTCTGCTTCCCTTTCCTAACTGCTGCTCTGTGTCCTTTGTGACCTTTGACATTTGAAACAACAGAGTGGTGGAGGGATATAAGGCCTGATCTGAAAACTGAGAAAACCTATTTTGATGTTTTTTGGCAACTCTTTTTCTTCATATTCAATGAGGGTCAACAAACTTCCTACTTTTTCTCCATTAATTGTTTTTGACAATTTCTCCAGGTTATTCACTTTTGCAACAATATTTCTCTTAATTTTATCAAGATCTTCATCTAGAGGGATCCCATAAATCACTCCTCTATTTTTTATCTTCTCCCATGATTCTTTTCTCCAACACAGTTTTTTTTATATAGATATTATCCACATTTAAAGCCTTATTCTTTTGTTCTTCATTTTTACAAACTACCAATAGGTTTCCATCTCTCAAAATCTTTACCATTTCAACATCTCCAATTTCCTTTTTTATGTCTCCTGACACCACAATGGGGCGGATGTTATCCTGTTCTTCCTCGTTCTTAAGTTTTAATATTATTTTCAATTCCTCCCTCACAACTTTCCTCCTAACTCTCCTTTCTTCTTCTGAACTACTTCCTTCCGGTTCTGACCCATTTCCTTTCCTTCACCTGTTTTATTTCAGAATCTGTTGTTACGGAGTGAAAACTTGCTCAATCAATACGGAAGCTCGGATGTCTGAACATATCTGTTCAGTTTATTGAGAAAACGGCGACAGCTGTTCGTTACCTAGCAACCAAATCAACAGAAGCAAGACAGTGACAAAAGACAGAACCACATCCTGTTAAGTATTCTTCAAAATAAAAGACTTCCTCTATCCAAATAAATCATGCCTCGCACTTCAATGTTTCACTTCAGCTTTTGTAATTATATACAGTCATGTTAAATTCAATTAATAATAATTGTCATGTAAATTATGCTTAACATACAATATACATACATTTACATACGTATAATATAATTGTAAATCAGTTACTTATCATGCAAATTATACTTAACAACAAATAAGTGTAAAGAAGTCACAACATCCAAGTCTTTCTCATTTCCTATCTGCGTTTCCATCCAAACTATTCACATACCAGTTTATGCCCAAATCCGCCATGTTTCTATGTGTGTTGTTCGTTTTTCCCGCTCCGGCCTTCCTTCCCTTCCCTTCGTTTCCCTTCCTTTCCCTTCCCTTCCTTCCCTTCCCTTCGTTTCCCTTCCTTCCCTTCCCTTCGTTTCCCTTCCTTTCCCTTCCCTTCCTTCCCTTCCCTTCGTTTCCCTTCCTTCCCTTCGTTTCCCTTCCTTCCTTTCCCTTCCCTTCCTTCCCTTCCTTCCGTCCTTCCCTTCCCTTCCCTTCCTTCGCTTCCTTCCCTTCCTTTCCTTCCGTCCTTCCCTTCACTTCCTTCCCTTCCCTTTGCTTCCTTCCCTTCCTTTCCTTCCGTCCTTCCCTTCCCTTCCTTCCCTTCCCTTCACTTCCTTCCCTTCCTTTCCTTCCTTCCCTTCCCTTCCCTTTGCTTCCTTTGCTTCCTTCCCTTCCTTTCCTTCCGTCCCTTCCTTCCTTCCCTTCCCTTCCTTTCCCTTCTCTTCCCTTCCCTTCCCTTCCCTTCCCTTCCCTTCCCTTCCCTTCCCTTCCCTTCCTTCCCTTCCCTTCCCTTTGCTTCCTTTGCTTCCTTCCCTTCCCTTCCCTTCCCTTCCCTTCCTTCGCTTCCTTCCCTTCCCTTCCCTTCCCTTCCCTTCCCTTCCTTCCCTTCCCTTCCCTTTGCTTCCTTTGCTTCCTTCCCTTCCCTTCCCTTCCCTTCCTTCGCTTCCTTCCCTTCCCTTCCCTTCCCTTCCCTTCCCTTCCCTTCCCTTCCCTTCCCTTTGCTTCCTTCCCTTCCCTTCCTTCGCTTCCTTCCCTTCCCTTCCCTTCCCTTCCCTTCCCTTTGCTTCCTTTGCTTCCTTCCCTTCCCTTCCTTCGCTTCCTTCCCTTCCCTTTCCTTCCCTTCCCTTCCCTTCCCTTCCCTTCCTTCCCTTCCCTTCCCTTTGCTTCCTTTGCTTCCTTCCCTTCCCTTCCCTTCCCTTCCTTCGCTTCCTTCCCTTCCCTTTCCTTCCCTTCCTTTCCCTTCCCTTCCCTTCCCTTCCCTTCCCTTCGTTTCCCTTCCTTCCCTTCGTTTCCCTTCCTTCCTTTCCCTTCCCTTCCTTCCGTCCTTCCCTTCCCTTCCCTTCCTTCGCTTCCTTCCCTTCACTTCCTTCCCTTCCCTTTGCTTCCTTCCCTTCCTTTCCTTCCGTCCTTCCCTTCCCTTCCTTCCCTTCACTTCCTTCCCTTCCTTTCCTTCCTTCCCTTCCCTTCCCTTTGCTTCCTTTGCTTCCTTCCCTTCCTTTCCTTCCGTCCCTTCCTTCCTTCCCTTCCCTTCCTTTCCCTTCTCTTCCCTTCCCTTCCCTTCCCTTCCCTTCCCTTCCCTTCCTTCCCTTCCCTTTGCTTCCTTTGCTTCCTTCCCTTCCCTTCCCTTCCCTTCCTTCGCTTCCTTCCCTTCCCTTCCCTTCCCTTCCCTTCCCTTCCCTTCCCTTCCCTTCCCTTCCCTTCCCTTCCCTTCCTTCCCTTCCCTTCCCTTTGCTTCCTTTGCTTCCTTCCCTTCCCTTCCCTTCCCTTCCCTTCCCTTCCTTCGCTTCCTTCCCTTCCCTTCCCTTCCCTTCCCTTCCCTTCCCTTCCCTTCCCTTCCCTTCCCTTCCCTTCCCTTCCCTTTGCTTCCTTTGCTTCCTTCCCTTCCCTTCCCTTCCTTCGCTTCCTTCTCTTCGCTTCCCTTCCCTTTGCTTCCTTTCCTTTCCTTCCCTTCCTTTTGTCTCGCCAAGCAGTCGGACAGGCAGCGGCTGTTTGTGACTCGGACTGTTTGGACCAGATACAGACGCCCAGCAGCTGCAGCTCGGTGTTGCCACAACAGAAGGTGACAGTTAGCGGCAGCTTGGACCTGCTTTGTCCTTCAGCTAACTCCAGTTAGCAATACAAGCTAATCAGAACATATTTGTCTCTATTTTGTGCATTCAAATACAAAAACAATGTGTCCACAGATAAATGCTGTACATTGTTATGTTTTTTGTCAGCCACTGTTTCATGGAGAACCAATCAGAAAAGCACAAAAGTGTTTTATTTCTCCATCTTTCTGTTTGTTTTACTTGAACGGCAGCCATATTGAATTTGAACTCAGGGACTTTCTGGTTTCCAGGTTGGAATCCCATCTTTGCAGGTTTTCTCTTTGATTTTTCCTTTATGGGTCAAGGAAATTCTGACTATTGAATACAATATTTTTACGTTCTAAAACAGAGTTGGTGTGATAACTACCTCAGGCTCAATTTGCCTCTTCAACACTTCATTTCCTCCATTTTGTATAAGTTCCCTTTCTTGCATTGATTTACTAACTGTAAACAAACAGTTTTATACACATCTACTCAAATTATGGGGTATCAGTTTCTTATCTGAAAACTTTGGTTCCCTTTGTTATGCTTCTACTCATTTGCTCTAAGATATGACAGATTAAAACCTCTGATCAAACCAAAATAAACTAAGAGTAAGAAACCTCTTACTGATTTTGTCTTTTCTTACGTAAGACTATGACCAAGACATAGAAAATTCATTTGACATGAAAGATCACAGCACTGTAAAACTAACAGCTTCCACAATTTCCTCTCAGTCTTGTTTCAATTATTTCTTTCCTGTGCTGCTGCCAGGGAAGGCGGGGTCGTTGCTCGCTTGTACTTTGTCAAAAAAGTTGAAATCAACAACGTAGCGGCAGTTGGAGGAGCTGAACAGCACCTGTGTGAACTCGTAGCCCCACAGGATCTCCTGAGGGACGTAGGAGGTGCGGCTCTGGCACGTGGCCGCTGTCGACTCCATGGTGCCGTTGAGCGTTATGAGCAGCTCAAAGTTTCGGTTGCTCAGGGTTTCTGGGGTCAGTCCTGCCAATGGGCTCTTCTCATCGATAATGTGATAGAAGGTGAGCGGGAGGATCAGGAACGGACAGTCTCCACTGGTGTCCATGTAGAAATCTACGGAGCTCTGGTGGATCTGCGTCTTCTCTCCTTCTTCTGTCACATTGGACTTAAACAGCTTTCCGGTGAGCTGGCATTGAATCAGCAGACTCTTCCTCATGTTGGCCACTCTCACCATCAGACACAGCTTGCCTTGGTGCCTGCAGATCACCGCCACCTGGCTGAACTTTATCGTTTCTGCTCGCTTCTTGGGTCGGGCCAGTTTGGCCAGAAAGGCACCGGTGACAAAGATCTCAGCCAGACCGGTGGTGACGAGCTGAGCCACCAGCGTGAAGATCGCCAGAGGACACTCTTCAGTGATGTGCCGGAAACCGTAACCTATGGTGGTCTGCGATTCCAGAGAGAACAGGAAGGCTCCGGTGAGAGTTTCCACTTGCATCACGCAGGGTGTGTGGGTAGAATTGCGCCAAGTGTCAAAATCTCCGTTCCCCATGCCGATGAAGAAAAAGAAGACTCCAAAGATGAACCAGGTCATGACGAAGGTGGAGGCAAACAGAGTGAGCTTGTAGCGCCACTTCATGTCCACCACCGTCGTCCAGATGTCGTGCAGGTAGAGCTTGACCATTCCTTCCACGTTGTCGATCTGAACATTGTTGTGACCGTCTTTGGACACGATCCTTCGCTGGACCTCTGACTTCCTGTTGACCATGATGCTTTGCTTCAACAAGAACTGGCTGTAACTGCAGAGGTTTTATTGGCGCATTGCAGATTAAAGAGCTGGCAACAGACACAAACAGAAATAAGATTAATATTCTAAAACTGTTTTTCTGTAATTGCCGAAGTCTTCAGTCATTTCTGCATGTTTTGCTTCCAGAGATCCAGATTCTCTTCTAATCTTTGAAAGTCTTCATTAAATTAATCGTGACTTTATGCAGGTATTGAAAGATTTTCTGTCTCCAGTCTGTGGACTGTTCAGTGAATGCTGAGCGAAATCAGTTCTGAAGGAAAACCTTCAGGAAACCTCGACATTTATTGATTAGGACCAGATCAGAATGCATGAAAGCAAAAACATATGAAGACATTTGGAATGATTTAAAATGTTTGAATTGTGATGTAAGGGATTAAACCAGGGGTCTCAAATCCAGTCCTCGAGGGCCGCAGTCCTACAGTTTTTAGATGTGCCACTGGAATGAAATGGCTTAATTACCTCCTGCGTGTGTAGATCAGTTCTCCCAGCCTTGCTAATGACCTCATTATTCTGTTCAGGTGGTGCAGCAGAGGCTCATCTAAAAGTTGCAGGACTGCGGCCCTCAAGGACTGGAGTTTGACACCCCTGGATTAAACAATAATCCAACAACTAAACAAAGTGAAATCACCAAACTATTTCCAGCTGTTTAATCCACAGGGTTTAATGGTAGAGTACATCCGTCCATCACTGAGCCTGATTTAACGTTAGCACTGTTAGCTTGAAGCTAAGCTAATGGATGGATGGGATCCAGAAACTCTTCCATGCACTTTTGTTCCAAGCAAAAAACGATTTTATACACCTTGACTAAAATATTAACCAGCTTGTAGCCTTCATAGTTTTCATCTAAGGTCCACTGAGTTAAAAATTAACAAATGATATTAGAGACCAATAAGCGAGTTATTGGTGTGTCGTAAACAGAATTCGTTAACTGAAGGTCAGTCAAAAAAACATGAAAATGCTGTGGATTAAATAATGGCTGCATGTTTCATCAGAGTGACAAAGTCAAAACAAACCCAGATCATCATTCCTCCACCACCGAGCTTCAAACATCCATTGTGCTTTCTTTAATTTTCTAATTTAAGCTTGTCTTTATCTTAAAGTAAACTTGAGTTACGCAGTGGAACAATCATTAAAAACATAAATCCAACTATGAATGGCTAAAAAAGCAACAGAATGAAGATTATGGAGTTTCCTAGTCAAAGTAATGAGTTATGATGGAGATGTCGTGGCTTAAAGAGCCTCCACTGTGGCTGAAGAAAGCAATTCTGCAAATAAACAATTCAGAATTACAGACTCTGACCTGTCCGTTATTTTCTCACTTGGTTTGAAAGTTTCTTCACTGTAGAAACACAAAATAGTAACAGATATTTTTGGTCTAGTTGGTCAAGTTCACTTGAAATGAAACTAAACTAACTCATGACTAACTTTTCAGCAAGATAGGAAGGAGCTTGTTTTTAATCAGTAATTCTTAATATTGATCAAAAGTTCTAATTAAACTGGCAAATAATTTATAAATAACGTGACATTTTTCCCAGGCTTTAAGTGAAATAATCTGCCAATGAAACTGGAACTTTGTCCATTAGAATTAAGAAATTATTGACTTAAAATAAACTCCTTTATCTTCCTGAAAAGTTACCTGTATGTTTGTTTTGTCTTATTTCAAGTGAACTAAGATATTTGCTCTAGAAACTAGAGAAAAAATACTTGGTAAGATTTTGTGTTTTTGCAGTGTTCTCCTAAATAATTGAAGCCATAATTTGAAAACAGTATTTTGTCTTTTTTCACTTTGTTTGTCTGATATCAAATTTTGTTTGTTGGCCTGAAAGATGGAAGAGTGACAAAAATATCAAAAACATAAGAAACATAAAATACTTTTTAGTACTTCTATATAAGTACCGATTCTTTATTTCGATCCAAGTTTGTCAGTATCACCAAACTGAATGTTATTCCACAGAATTATTAGAAATAAAATGAGTTCATGTGTCCTGAAGTTGTCACACGTAAACCGTTCCTATTTAGACACGTTTCCTCAGGAGTAGATAAAGCATGAAGCATTGCAGGTGGCCATGTTAATTAATAATCAGTCATTTCTTCATCAATCTGTGTTGTACTCACCTCTGAAAAGCTCGTCCTCATAAATGTGAAAGCTGACCCTGAGCTGAAGTTCAGTGTCTTCTTTCTCCGTTTGTTGTGAGATCTGAACTTTGGCACAATGAGGAACGGAGCGAGACAAAGCCGAGCGTAATCTGCGATCCTGGGGCCGGCTCTGTGTCCCTCCCCTCACCTGTCCACAGGTAGGGGCAACAAGGTGACCGCCTGACGTTTGTTTCCTCCTTTACCATTGTTGTTGCTTCACACAAGACCAGATTTATGTCTTTCAGAGCGTCTGAAGGACACGACGAACTTTGTGACAGACAAAAGGCTGAAATAAGGTCAAACTGCCGGAGGAAGGCATGGTGTGAATTATCTGATAAATTCTCTAAATCTCTATAAATATGATCTCAAATAACATTTTGACACCTGGAGATCAGAAAATAATCCTGAGACCCAATGATTGTAGTTGGTAATTTATTTAATCAGGAAAATGCTACGAATTGACTGGTATTAATAAATAAAATGTATTTGTTGTTGATGCCTCAGTTTGTGGTTAAAAAGTCAATGTGATCAGATTTCGAGCATCAATTTGCTTCTCATTCTCTGCAGGTGTTTTTTTGGTGTAATCAGTAACTTTAGCAAACGGGAGGACATTTTTACTAATTAAATCAGAAAATGTGGTTTATGTTTGTATCCAACCCCCATTACTCTGATACCCCGAAAATAAGATCCGATCAACCTGAATAAACCTGATTATGGCTGAAACTGACAGTTAATTTGTTAAATAATTATACTATTGATTATTCAGGCGACTAATTGGATAAAAAATTTGACATTCACTTTTTATTTAAACACTTTTAGCCTTTTTAAAACAATATTAACAAGACATTAAAAGATGGAAATAAACAAATAATTCAATTCCTTTTTTAAATAACAAAATAAAAATGGTATTCCCAAAAAATGCAATAACATTTTTTAGTGCATGCATGATTTTTTTGTAGATTAATTGGTTCATTTTTTTCATTAACTGATTAATAATTGACAGCAAAAGGTGATTAACTGGAAGTTTTAATGAGTTCTGGGTAAAACGCCTTTACAGACAAATGTTTTTTATCCTAAAGGCAAATATATACTTTTGTACAGTTTTGGCTTAATTACGGTTCTGAGTGTGTTATTCTTCAGCAAATGGCCTTTTTTGAGTTTATACTCTGGTTAACGATTAATTGATTACTAAATTAGTTGATGATATTTTTCAATAATCGATGAATAACCTCATTCCTGAGCCTAATAAATTAAAATGAGCCGAGGAAGGAAGGAAGGAAGGAAGGAAGGAAGGAAGGAAGGAAGGAAGGAAGGAAAGAAGGAAGGAAGGAAGGAAGGAAGGAAAGAAGGAAGGAAGGAAGGAAGTGGTAGATAGTCGTGTTAAATTACCTAAAAAACGCCAAAGTTTGTTGTAATGAGACGAGATGGAAAACGTGGACAGGACTGGAATTAAACGGGACTCAGTCAGCTGAACGTTTTCTGTTCATGAAATGTTTGGAAAAAGAGTTTTTTCTTTTTGCAACAAAGTGAATGATTACTGGAAATAAGCAGCAGGAGGGCTGAACGACAAAATACCTGTGGTCTAAACAAAGTCTAATGCGGGATTCTGCTGGTGGCTGTTTGGTGTTTTGTGAAGAACAGGACACATTAACTTATTAAACGAACACTTAAATAAAGTGTTAAAGAATGAGAAGTCAAAATGAAGCTAAAAACAAAAACCAGGAGAGGTTTGGTGTAAAAAATGAAGAATTCTGTTTATCGGCAGAAACAGACGCAGTGAAGTTTGTTGAAGTGAATTAAAAGCCTTTCAGTGCAGAGAAGGAGTGATGTTTGCTGGCTGACCGACCTTGGATCCTCAGCTTTATTATTAACTTCATTTCCACATTCCTGAGAGCCGAGAGATCGTTGCTTATCGTTTCTTTACTGCGGTACAAAATGAACTGGGAAATCTCACTCTGATGCTTCTTGTCTGCAAATGTTGATGTTGGCATCTTAAAGGAGCGAAAGGAGATTTTCCAAAAATCACCAACAGGATGCAGATTTTACAGGTTTCCTTCGTTTGGACAAGAACTTTATGATTCAGTCTAATGTGTTTATTGAAGGTGAAGCCCAACATTTTATTTCAACAGGAACATGTTAAAATATTCAAAATAATTAAAATTAAATTGAATAAAAAGAACTGCATGTGATCAAAGAAATTTAAACATCTGCAAGGCAGGAGCCTCCATTCTTTATCTGCAGAAATACTTAATAAACTACCTTTAATGTTTCTCTGACATGTTTACATAAAACTAAAGGAATGTTTAAAACGAACATAAATGTTATTTTAAACTTTGTCTTTTTTTTTACCCCTGAGATTAATTCAGAGACAAACAATCTTCCAGTTTTATTTAACAGTTCTTATTTTAACAATTGTTTTTTGTTTTTTGGAGGTTTTTTCCGACCGGCGCTGCATTATTTTTTTTATTGTCTTTGCTTTCCTTTGTATGTAATCTGGACTCTGAGTCTGTCATAAAAATCTATCTATCTATCATTAGTTTCAAGCCATTATTCCTTATGCTTTTATTTTGAAATTTTGACCCAGAGTCGTTGAAGTCGGCGGAAATCGCACTCTTATTTTGAAAGATTTACCCAGATACCAGTTCTAGTTCTTATTCATTTCTCATTCAGAAGCAGGCCGAGTAAATGTGGAGCCGTTGCTCTTGGTTGGCAGCAGCAGGTTTGTGACGCGGTCAGTTCAGCTCGGAGATGAGCGTCACTCTGGATATCAAACTGAAAAGAGCCAACAAAGTCTATCATGAGGGGGTAAGAGACCCACTGAGGCAACAAGCTAATGTTAGCCTCCCTCTATTTACACTATAAAAACATTGATAAAGCCATTGACTAGCTAGCATAGACAGTTAGCTTGCTGCTTTAGCAACAAGCTAATTCGCAGTCACATGACCAGCAGCTGCTTCCATGGTGTTGTGACGAATTTGGTCACCACTTAAATTCTGTGCTCGATTATTATTTCTTTACATGACAATAAATAAGAAATATAATTTAAAATCTTAAAGACAACATATAAAAATATAACTTTCTATTTATTTGTTTTGAGCGCCATAGAAACCCGGTGTGGTTAGCTCGGTGTGTCCCTAAAACTGCCACTTATGCTGTTCAAAATGTTTATTAAAATTCAACTTTTATCTAGATAAATGATGGTAATCGTTAAAAAATAATAAATAAATAATAGATAAGAACTATTTATTATTTCTTTATGTAACTGTATGGCTGCAGCTCATTTAAAAACATTCCCATTTTTAATCTTTCAGACGCCTGTCATAAAAAAAGTGATTTATGTCATTAATCTGCTCACAGTAAGTCTATTTCAAATTTATTTTATATTTATTGATCATTATATTGACCAAAAGTGGAGCAAATGGCAAAACTATCAATCCCAACAATACGGACAGTTTTAGATTTTAAACATTAATTGAAATTTATTGTGAGAATAAATCTAAATCTTTATCATAAGAATTTTTTCGCAATAAATAAAAATATTCTGTATAGTTTTGTGTTAATTTCTGCTCTGTTCTTTCAGCAAATGGCTTTTATTGAGTCCAGTTAATGATTAATTCATTGCTGAACTAGTTTATTCTAATAATCGATTAATCGTCTGAGTTCAAAGGGATCAATAATCCGTGAGGTGATTCTGCAGCAGCAGCTGATTCTGGTCTGTTTCAGGAAACTGTGGCCGGCGTCGTCACGTTGTGCTGCAAGGAGCCGCTGCAGCACAACGGCATCGCGCTCAGCATGGACGGCATCGTCAACCTGCAGCTCAGCTCCAAGAGCGTCGGCGTCTTCGAGGCGTTCTACAACTCCGTCAAGGTGGGACTCCGGACCGGAGTCCGGTCCACTCTGCTCCTCTGGAGTTCAAAAAGTCTTACTGACTGAGAAGCTTTAAAGATGAAAGGCTGCAGATAAGAATTATTGTAACTATTGGTAATCATGATGATTAATCGGATTTTTCTTTAAATAATCTGGTGAAGCTAAAACTGACCTGAAGTTTTTGGTTGAATGATTTTACGGAAAATGTTTTTCTCATCTTAAATGCAAATTGTTTTTACTTTTTGTTCTTTCAGCAAATGGCCTTTTTATTTTCCAGTTAACAAAGTCAGTTGCAGATTATTTCAATAATCGATCAATCTGATCAATCTCATTGATGGTTTGGTAAATGAAGCATTAATTCAGATTTACTCAACAAACTTAGAGAATAATTTATTTAATAATAATCTGTGAAACGTCTGCCGGTTAATCTGCAGCCAATCCCGCTGATCAGCAGCAGCATCGAGGCAGCCAAGGCCGGGAAAATCCCAGGAGGGAAAACGGAAATCCCGTTTGAGTTTCCGCTCATCAGCAAAGGCAACAAAGTTCTGTACGAGACTTACCACGGCGTCTTCGTCAACATCCAGGTCGGGCTCGATGTTAGCCTGTCTGCTAACGTATGGATGGCTAACGAGAGTCTGAACAGCTTCAGGCTGTGCAGTTTGTGTTCCAACTTTCTGACTTTTCCCCTTTTGCTGCTCAGTACACACTGCGCTGCGACCTGAAGCGCCCCCTGCTGGCCAAAGACCTGAGCAGGAGCTGCGAGTTCATCGTTCACAGTCAGGTGAACGTCAGCAAAGTATCGATTAGCCGCTCATTACCTTATTGATTATTAACTTTTGATTGGTTTTTCATTTCAGCCGCAGAAATCAAAAATTGTTCCAACTCCGGTCAAGTTCAGCATCACTCCAGAGACGCTACAGAACGTCCGCGAGGTGCGACCTTTGACCTGCTGCTGTCGCATCACAGATCAATCTATTGATTAATCTTTTATTCCTTTACTGAAGGTTTAATCAGAACAGAATTAATTGGACATTTTTAGGGAATTTGAACCAGGAGAAACTAAAACAGTTTTTGGTTGAACATATTTAGATGATTTGATTTTAAATGCTAAATGTTTAATTACTCTGTTTTTTCAGCAAATGAAACGATTAATCGATTACTTAATAAGTTGATTAATCGTGATTAATCAGTTTCAGCTGAAACTTCAGAGCTACTTTCACTGCAAACTTTCAATTTGTTTCTACCAGTTTAAATGGAAACTTTTGCAAAATAACTCAGATTATCGATTTCCATCAATGTCTTTATAAATTTATATTTTTATATAAATGATGCTAATTTTAATCTGAAGCCATTAATCAATCAATCAATCGATTGTCGGTTTGTGTGTAGATCAGATCGGTGGATTTTTTTCCTCATATTTTCAGCTGGTGTGTAAAAAACGTGAAGCTGCTGAAACATTTGAGCGGTTCTGGAAACGTCTGCAGGTCCGTTTCACTCACTGTTTGTGTCGGCAGAGGGGTCAGCTGCCGCACTTCCTGATCCGAGGACATCTGGACGCCACCAGCTGCGTCATCAGCCAGCCGCTCACCGGAGAGGTGCAGGTGGACAAATCCGACGTCCCCATCAAGAGCATCGAGCTGCAGCTGGTCCGGGTCGAGACCTGCGGTGAGTTTCCCTCTTCCTGAACACCGCCTGGCGTCGGCGCCCCCTGGAGGTTTCCTGTTTTACCTGCAGGCTGCGCCGAGGGCTACGCGCGAGACGCCACGGAGATCCAGAACATCCAGATCGCAGAAGGAGACGTCGGCCACGGCCTGCCCATACCCGTCCACATGGTGTTCCCCCGACTCTTCACCTGCCCCACCCTGGAGACCACCAACTTCAAAGTGGGTCAGTACAACCGGCCAATCAGAATGCTCCACCTTCACCTCCCAGCTCAATCTGGTGATTTTTTTCATAATCGATCAATCGGTTAAAGAGGAGAAACGCATCAGCCTTTCTGCTGGACTGGAGATTATTATTGATTAACGGATCAACAAAAGGTGATTAATGGATCTTCAGAGAAGTTGAAGCAGGTGAAACGATTCCACTTCAGGAGTTTTTGGTCAAACACATTTATATATTGAATCTGTATAGAATTTATGTCTTGTAGTTTTACTTTAACTTATGCTCTGAGTTTTTCTTCCACCAAACTTTTTGCCTTTATTTAACCTTTACTCCAGTAAGCGATTAATCGATTACTAAATTAGTTGATCATTTCTATAATCAAAGGTTTCAGCTCCAGTTGATCAGAAACTAATGATTTGTTTTTTTCCTCAGAGTTTGAAATCAACGTCGTGGTCATCCTGCAGGACGATCACCTGATCACCGAGAACTTCCCTCTGAAGCTCTGCAGAGTCTGATCACATCCAACCCGATCGACCGATTGATCGATCAATGATCCATAAAATACCGACGGCATTCAGATAGTTTGAGCTGCACAGGATATTTGGTAGCTGAACATATTTGGCCTTTCAACTCAAATCTGAATTCATCCCATAATTGTTCTGAAACTTTGAAATTATTATATTTCTCTGCAGCCTGTACAGATTTATTGATTCCATCTCAATTATTGTAACATTTTTTTAAATCATGTTTGTTGAGCAGAATTTATAACTGAAGTTATTTGAGCTATAAAATGCTTGTAAAATAAATGTCATTTTTCATGATTCCAGAGAATTTATTGATTTCTTGCTTCATCTTATTAAATTATCTGCACTTTTAAACTCAGACATGAACAACCAGGAAGTAACTAGTTACATCTGAGTAACTGAGTATTTCTACTGTTGAGTAAAAGATTCTATAAATCATTTTCATTTTGGTCCTAAACACCAAAATTTCCACATAACTTGATATTTTAGTTGATCTAGTGACATAATGTTGAATACTGATTAATAAAGAGTCACTGATAAAGATTTGTACTCTGAAAGAGACGAGCTCCAACACTGACTAATTTATTTTCTCAGGTTTTAAATGTCAATAAAATCAGGAAAACAAAGAATTTAAAGAACAAATAAAAATAGGATAAAAGCAGAGAAGGAGCATCAGGGGGCCTGGCGCCTCCTGGTGGACAGAGCGGGGAAGTCGTCAGGCAGCAGCGCATGGGTCCTGCAGGTGGGACAGGTGTTGTTCTCCTTCAGCCAGGACCGGATGCACTGGACAGACAGAACCGGGTCAGAACCAGAGGGAGCCTGGAGGGTCCCATCGGGCCCCGGCCCTCACCTGGTCGTGGTAGCTGTGCCGACACTCCAGCACGCAGGCGTCCTCTGGACTCATGTCCTCGTGGCAGATGATGCAGGGATCCTCCATGTTCAGCTGCAGGAAGACGCAGGATATTGATTAACTGGTCGATTCATCATTGATTATTGGTTAATTGATAAGTGGGCGTTTTCTCTTGAATCTAAACAACCATCTTTCCATCACATCCTGATTTAAAAAAAACTATTTTAACATTTGTTGTTTTGAAATCCTGACTGAATAAACTGAACGTCGTTTCATAAAAATAACTGGAATAGAAAAAGATGGAGAATAAAAAGTGAAACTTTTCTCCACTTTATTTCACTGCAGCTTTAAATCAACCGTTTTTATTAACTTCATGTTTTTACAGTTTTTCTGTCACTTCATCTGTTGGTCAGAAACTTTTAGCTGCTGAAGTTAGTTTTTGATTGACTAAAGGGCGATTCCACCTGATCTTTAATCTGTTCTGGTTAAAAAACTGAAATACTCTGACATTTCAAACTTGATCCAGATTAGAGCAGCAAATTATTATTAATCTACTAAACAATTATGAATCTGTTAAAGTGGCTCATTCTGCCTTTTTCATGCCATAATTCAATTACTTTAAATGATTCATGAATATTTAGTTTCTAATGTTTTAAACTACATTTTTTCCCCTATTGACTACTTTCTACTTTTACTTATTTACACTTTAAAACAGCTGCAACAAAATGAGCTAAAAATAAATATTCTAAGTATGGAAATAAAGAATAGAAACAAAACGGGAGTGAGCGAAAAATGTCTCAAAATGTCTCCAGCTTTAAAAGTGGGCAATAAATAATAATAAAGTAGAGCTGAAAGGGTCCTTGGATTTCATTAGTTTGAAGGAAACCAAGTGTCTAGTCAAATCAAGCGTCTCTTTGCTCGGCGGCTGAGTCAGACTAACGGCGTTCGGGTTTCGGACTCTCTGCGCTCCAACCAGCTGCCACACCGGGTTCTGGTTCCCCTGAGCCGGGCTGGACCGGCCCGCGGCGCCGGATGACTTCAGCGTTTCCTGAGGAACAGGAGGAAAGCAGGTGATTGGCTGGAAGCCGCGGCAGTAAGCCAATCAGAGCGCGGCTCTACGGACCACTACCTGATGGTCCAGGATGAGCTGCGCCACGCCGCTGACCACTTCCTGTAGCGGCACCAGGTTCAGACTTCCTCCTCTGGCCAGACGGAAGTCCTGAACGAAACGCATCAAGCCGGACCTGCAGACCAACCAGAACCGGGTCAGAACTGAGTCAGAACCAGGCAATCCACAGATCAGCGGCTGAGCTGTTTCTAACCGCTCGGTTCTACCTGGAATCTACCTGGAATAGTCTGGAAACATGGCGGTCAGGCTGTCCATGGCCTTCTGGAAAACCGAGACAAGCAGCGGCTCCTTCCTGGCGGCGGCTCGGGGCGGAGCGGCGGGCGGGGCGGACTCTGTGGTGGGTGGGGAGGCGGCGCGGGCCGGCTGAGGCGGAGGATCGTTGGCTGCGACAGGAAGCTGGAACGGAAACAAAACTTGACCTTACGCTGACCCTGGGAGGAATCTACAGAGAAAATCTGATCCTAAAAACAAAAACTGACGTTCAGCAAGAAGATTTTTGCTGTCTGGAAAACAAGCAGTTTAAAAAAAAAACCTTGCGACTATTGAGTCACTGAGCTGTTACCTAGCAACCCCAGCTGATCTCCAGTGTTTGGTCTGCTGCTTTTCCTGATGTACAATGGCTGCTGGAAAATCAGCTGTGGTTGCTAGGTAACGGGCCGGGGTTACTGAATATCTGTATAAGGGTTAGGACTGGCCTCGGGGTCGGCCAGATTTGACCTCAGCAAAAGGTGACGATGCGACTCTGGTCTGGAATCATGGATTCTTCACCTACTCATCTGACTTTCATTCTATTTTACTTAAACGTCAGAATAAAACTGCTGCATGTTTTAAGTAGTTTCAAAATGGAGAGAATTCAAAGAACTTACAGGATTCTTCCCATTCACCCTCCTCTAACTGCCGTTTATTCAAGTTGCATCAGAAACTACAAAAAAATCGGTTCTGAAGTGCCGAGCGCCGCTGGAGGAAAATCATCTGGACTTGCCAACTAGCAGAGAAATGCGAAAGCTGCAAAGTCAGGTTTGTCAAACGGTTTCGTTCAAATCTCTGATGGAAATGTTGCTTTGCCTTCATCCTGACATTTTTCAGAAACATTTCTGATGTTCTCCAGTGGATCCAGAGCCTCACCAGCTCATCTTCAGTATTTTGAGCGAGTGTCTCTTAGTGAATTGACAAACTGTTAGAAACTTAAAGCTTCCTTCATGACAGCATGCAGTCACTGGTCCATGTTCTGGTGTCTGGAGGTTTTCCATCCCATCATTAAACCTCCATTTAAACATCTTATCCAACTTCAGACCAACCTCTAAATTGATGTCCAAAGTTTTGGAGAAAGTTGCTTCTGTCCAACTGCAGACTTATGTTGACCTGAATGAAACTGGTGACTGCAGCTGCCCTTTAAAAAGTTAATCAGCAGGTCTTTAGATCTGTCTGCTTGCACTGAACCGGTTCCGGTTCCTTCCAACAGGACTTTCTCTGCAGATCTGGGGCAGCGTTGGTCCTCTGAAGTACGGGGTTCCTCAGGGTTGATTTTGGCGCCTTGTATCTGCCGCCTCTGGGTTGCATCTTTAAAAGCACAAAGTCTCTTTCTGCTGCTCTGCACATCCGTTCAGATCTTTCTGCCTCAACATGACCTCCAGTCTGCCGGGCCGATGTTCCAGGATCGTCTTCAGGATGTTCAGACATTTTCTGGACCCAAATAATAAAAACTGAGATTGTATGTTTGGTCAGAGCCGTCCTCTGCTGGACGTGACGCTGTGGTCGGTCCCCCGTCCTCCTGCTGTCGTCCATTTGTGAAAAATCTGGGTGTGATTGTTGATCCTGTGTTAGAGTTGATTAGCATGTTAGCGCTGCTATCAAAGTCAGTTTCTTCCAGCTGAGGATCCTTACTAAGATAAAATCTGATCTTCCTCTGCCTGATTTTGATCCAATCATTCATCACGTTTAGATTATTTAACTCTTTGTACTCAGGGTTGGAGCAGAGCAAACAAAATGCTGCAGCTGGTCTGCTGACCAAAACCAGGAGGAGTGAATCTGTGGCCCCGGTTTTATAAACCCTTCACTGGCTCCCTGCTCCTCAACAACTCAAAGACAAAAGAACTCATAATAGATTACAGGAGGAATAAAACGGACATTACACCACTAACCATTGGGGGAAAATGTGTGGAGAGGGTAGCTGATTTCCGTTTCCTGGGGGTCCACATTGAGCAGGGCCTCACATGGAACATGAACACCTTGGAGCTGATAAAAAAGGCCCAGCAAAGACTGAACTTCCTGAGGGTTCTCAGGAGGAACAGCATCAAGGAGAAGCTGCTGGTGTCCTTCTACAAGTGCTCCATAGAGAGCATACTGACCTACTGTATCTGCGTCTGGTATAACAGCAGCACTACGGCTCAAAGGAAAGCTCTCCAAAGGGTTGTGAATACAGCCCAAAAAATCATTGGCTGCCCTCTCCCCTCACTGGAGGACCTGCACAGCGACCGCTGTCTAAGAAAAGCACAACACATCACAAAGGACACTTCTCACCCCGGACCTTCTCTGTTCACACTGCTGCCTTCAGGCAGAAGATACAGAGCAACCAGAACCAGAACCAACCGTCTCAGAGACAGTTTCTACCATCTAGCAATAACTAAACTAAATGCAATCAAAAACAACCATTAATCATCATGAATGATGGATGTGAGAATGTGGCTGTTCTTATTTATTAGTTTTTTTGCCAGTTGTTTGTTGATTCTTACATTGTGTGTGAATTGTGAGACAGTTATTTTTTGTTTTTAAGCATGTGCACCGACTGATGGCACCCTTTGAATTTCGTTGTCCTTGTGACAATGACAATAAAGATTTATCTTATCTTATCGATCAAATTTAAGGTCTTAGTGATAGTTTCTAAGTGTTTTTGGGTCCTTGGTACCCAGAGCCCTGAGTTTTTACCGTCTGTCCCTAAAGCGAGGATGGAAGCAGACAGAGAATCTATGGATCGTCTCCTTCTGGCTGAAACTCGGCTAAAAAGAAAAGGAGCTAAAACTCCATATTGTTTGGGTTTTATTCAAACTATTAGCTTTTGGAATCTTTGAAAATTTTATATTTGTCTTAATGTTATTTTCAATTTTATCATTAATTTACCTGTGATGCGTTTGTGGTGAAGGGATTTGTTCAGCTGAGGCTGCTGGAAATGTGCTTCATAAATAAACTTTGACTAGACTCAAACAGCAGGGAAATGTTCCAGGAAGGTTTCCTGATCTATAGATCTATAGATCTATGTAGATCAATTCCTGGGTTTCAGACACGTGACCCAGATGACGAGCGAAATTCAGATGTAGGTCCGGAAGTGGATTTCTCCGGTTCAAATCAGAACAAAATGGACCACAGTGAGCAGCTAACGCTCTAAATGGGCTGAAACAGACGAGGAATCTAAAAAAATATGCGTATATTTAGGATATGATCCATATTCTCTCTGTAAAAAAAGACTTCTCTTATAATCTTGAGGATTTACCCTCCAGATAGTTAGTTAGATCCACATAACTAACTATCTGGAGCTTCAGACCTCAAATTATACGACGAGCCAGAAGAAAGTTTCCAAAAGCCTGGAGAATAAAATCCTTTAGTTTCAGGTTGGGTCAAATTTAGGACCAACAGAATCATTAAATGGCTGTGGGCTGGTTTCTGCCGGGTGAGTAGTGAGTTGTGCTATTTAAGTCATTAGTCTATGATAACGATGCTACCGCTAACAACAAGCTAACCCAGGTTATTTCTATGAGCTTGGATCTCCTGGTAAATCATTTATTTAGCTTCTGTAAACCAAATTCATGCAGGAGTTGTAGGTTAATGTTGAGTGGTTGTAGGATTCAGGTCCAATGCAGGTCATGGATTCGCTCCGACCTACAGAACCTCCGTGTTGGACTCAGACATGAACCGTGTGGGGGAACAGTCACAGCTCTCTGTCTGTATGGCTGGGGAGGTTACATTTCATTTATTTAGCTTTTAGCTTTTAGCATCAATAAACATGATCTTTTCTGTCCGGGACTCGGCCCTGAGCTAGCTGCTAACAACATTAGCGCTCTGAGGACAACCAAGCTAGGCCATAAAATAATATCTTACATATGAATGCTTGTCTTTCTAAGGAACTGTCCAGTAACATTTCTGAAAATGCAATATAAACGATGCGATCGTTACCCGTTAGAAACTCGGCGCTGCAAACTGGCGTTGTTAGTTTTCACACCTCCTGTTTTTAACTGTAGATTGTTGATCCACTTTTCTCCTCTTTTTCCTGAAAGTTTTTTAAATTAACTCCCTTGTGACCGACTACCTTAGAAACAGGAAAATAACGTTTATCTTTCTCTGTGTTAGAACGGCTGGAACAACCGTACAGGACTCAGACTTTAGGCTTTTTGATGCTGGATCAGCACAAATAAACAAACTGCTTTTACTTCCGTCTGCACTGGGTGACGTCAGAGTTACGTCATCTGAAACCCAGATGACGTACATGCTCTATAGATGTACATATCTCTATATATATATATATATATATATATATATATATACAGGGGTTGGACAATGAAACCCCTGTATATATATATATATATATATACAGGGGTTGGACAATGAAACCCCTGTATATATATATATATATATATATATATATATATATACATACAGGGGTTGGACAATGAAACCCCTGTATATATATATATATATATATATATATATATATACAGGGGTTGGACAATGAAACCCCTGTATATATATATATATATATATATATATATATATATATATATATATATATATATATATATACAGGGGTTGGACAATGAAACCCCTGTATATATATATATATATATATATATATATATACATACAGGGGTTGGACAATGAAACCCCTGTATATATATATATATATATATATATATACATACAGGGGTTGGACAATGAAACCCCTGTATATATATATATATATATATATATATATATACAGGGGTTGGACAATGAAACCCCTGTATATATATATATATATATATATATATATATATATATATATATACAGGGGTTGGACAATGAAACCCCTGTATATACTGTATATAGATATATAGAACTACAGAATGTAACGTTTCATCGCTACATTCAGAAAATTTACATAAAATTTATCTGAAGCTAAAAGCTTCACTGATCAAAAGCAGAAAACATTCAGAACTTTTTGATCTAAAATAATTGGAGTCAAACTGCCGACTCTGCAGCTGAATTGTTCTGATGACCCAATAAGAACCTGCAGAACCGGTCCGATCGGAGCGGCCGCACTGTCTCCGACCCGGCGGCCCCTCAGCTGGTCCAGAAGGTCCTGGAAGCGGCGCTGCAGAGAAACAGGGAATGAGGCCGGCCTGGTTTGGACCCAATGCAACCAAATGCTTCAGCCTGAGGTTCTGGTTCTGGTACCTCAGCGGTGGAAATGTTCTTCTCTACTTCCTCCACTTCAGCTTTGCAGCCATTCCTCGCTGATTCCAGCTCCTGGTTCTGAGTTCTGCAAAAGTGACAAACATAATTTAAAATAAATAATTTTAAATAAATAAGCATTTCTGATGTTTAATATTTCCTGAAATAAATCCCTGGTTTAATATTCCCGCCTCGTTCTTTGCAACAACAAATTATCTGTGGAAAATTCAGATTTTTCCGAAGATCAAATCTAAAATATTGAAAAGAAAACACAGTTGGAGAAGATAAAGTAACAACGCTAGCCGACGCGTGATCCTAGAACACCGCTTGTTTTTCTTGGTGCCGATTGGTTGAAAACAGAAGGAATGTCTGTTTGTCCTGGTTTTCCAGAGTCAACTAAAATATTTAAATGTTCTTTTACACATAAATAAAACAATTTAAAAAAAACATACATTTCAATAACATTGTTTATAAAATATAAGCCAAACTTTATTTTAATTACACAGATCAACAAGTCACTGAGATATTAGGAATAATACCGTATTTTCTGGACTATAGAGGCACCTCACTATAAGCCACATCTACAAAGTTTAAAAAAAACTGGAAAGGTGCATCTATAAGCCGCTGTCGGTTTTCCACAAGGACCCAGCAGAGGGCAGCATCCTGATAAATCTGCTATTAAGGATGCAGCCTTGTGTCTAAACGCCCAACCAAGGATTCGTTACAGCCATACAGCCAGGGGGCAACTACATACTTTCTGAGGTGCATGTGAAAGCTGCATCATATCGACGTCTTCCTGTGGGTAAACATTTCTCCGTGGTGCTGCTGCTAGCATGAGCTTGTTCTAAATGAAAGCAGCGCTTTCTTCTTTGATTTCCAATTTTGACTTCCAATGATTCACTTCCTGCTACAGAGCCCCCTGGTGGTCGAAGAAAAATCCACAGAAAAGCCGCACCGCGCTATAAAAAAGTAGCGGCTTATAGTCTGAAAAATGCAGTAAATAAATGTTGATCATATTGAAACAATTCAGATGGTAAACAACCTTCCAGAAAAATTTATGGTTTAAAGCTTTCTGGTTTTTATCAAACATAAATAATTCTGGTGATTCAACTAAAACCTAAAAATAAGAAAGGTTTTTTCTGATTTAATTTCAAACAAAGAGAAAATAAACTGTAAATAAAGGTTTCCAAATTTAGACTTTCAAACATTAAATTTTATTACAAAACTGTTTATTTAAATATCCAGAACTTTCAAGGACATTCCAAACCTGGAAAACAAGAATTTTCAAGAATTCAAGGATTTCAAGCACTTGAAATAAGGAAGACTTCTAAAGGAGTCACACACCAAGTTTTAATTCAAATTCAATTAAAAAAAAACCTAATAACTAAATAAACTCAGAATGAACTGCAGATTTCAGAACGCTGCTAGCGGCTCCTGCTAGTTCATTTTTAAAAATATTAATGTAACAAAAGCTGTCTCCATCTCTAGCCTATTTAGCGTTAGCCCCACCCGTCTGTAGCCTGGTTAGCGTTAGCCCCACCCATCTGTAGCCTGATTAGCGTTAGCCTCACCTGTGCGCCGCCTCGTCCAGCTTGCTGAGCAGCGTCTTGGCATCGGCTAACTCTCTGTGCAGGATGTTCAGACTCTGATCCCTGCTGCTTTCAGCCGCCGACAGCTGCAGCAAACGGGCAGATAAACGTTAGCGTGGACCTGCCGTTTCCGGTCCTTTCCTTGGTTTCCATGGTTACCTGAGCCATGTAGGACCTCCTGCCAGCAGAGGTCAGCAGAGCCTGGTGGCGCCTGATCTCATCCTCCAAACTCATCTTCTCAGCCGCTGACTGGTTGCTACAGAAAGCGATGCATCGCGTGAGGAATCGGTGGGATTTTAATAAATCCTGGTTTCCTGCTGCTGCTCACCTGAGCTCCAGGAAGTCGTTGAGTTTGGCCTCATAGCTGCTCTTCTTCTCTCTGATGCTCCTCGAAAAGCTGCAAGGAGAAAAACGTCAGGAAGGATCCTGGTGAAATCTTAAGCTACGCTGCAGGTTTAGGATGAAAGATCTGATCGCCAACTGACAACCGAATCTACAATTAGCAAATAGACTAACGACTACACAATCATAAATCTTTGAAAAGCGTCAGTGAAGCCTCCTGCACAATCAGCCAGAATGCAGCAAGCCAACAACAAAAACTCTTGTGTTTTCCAGCAGCCATTGTACAGCGCATACAAACTGCTGACCAAACGCCTGAGATCAGCTGCGGTTGCTAGGTAAAGGCGCAGTGTGATTCAACAATCAGATTTTTCTAACGGCTTGTTTTCCAGACACCAAAAACATTAATTTATTGGCAAAAAACGACTGGATGTTTAAGTGTTTGTTTTTAGAAGAAGGAAAATCTAAAATTGAAGGGTAAAAATTAGCAAAATGTGAATTTTTCACAATACGTCTCCATTAAAACAAGCTGGTTTATGGTGCTGAAACAGGGTTTATACAAGATTCTTTAGATTCGTTTAGCACCAAAAAACGAAACGGGATCTGCTCCACGGTGGAGCCTCAACCCGCAGGAATCCGCTGCTCATGAAAGCTGGACGCTCCGCTCGGTCTGATTTGATCTGATTTGATCTCCGTCACGTCGTTCCGGGTCAAATTTACATTTTTTCCTGCATACTTTATAAAATGTCTTTCGGTCATTCCTAGTCTTTGAATCTTGGATCATCGAGCCAACGTTGTGAAAACTTCTATTTTCCCCTGGTGAAGCTCAAAATGACTGGCTAGTCTCAACAGGTTAGGCGGGTCCAACACTACGCAGCTTGGAGTCGGTCAGTGACAGCTCAGGTCCTGCCAGAACCGTAGTTATCATTTTTATACAGATTTTAGTAAAACAAACTTAAAACAATAAGTGAGCATCAATGGAAAATTAAACATTTTTTTAAGGGATGATGAAAAATTTACTACCTTTAGTTACTTTTTACTACCTTTTACTACCGCGAGGAAACCCTGTGACAAAGTGTTTTTACAGTGCAGCCGGCTCACCTGGCCTGCTCCTCCACCAGGTGCTCCACCTCCGTCTTCAGCGCCTTCAGCTCCTCCTGGTTGGATTTCTTCTCCTTCTGGTCCTTCTTCACCTCCTCCTCCAGCTTCTGCTGGAACATCAGCAGCTCCTTATGGGTCACCTGATCAGCAAAACATTTAAATATTAGAAATATTAGAAACATTTAAACATTCCTCATGCAGGAGCTGCAGCTCCTCAGACTCACCTGGATATTCGTGGTGATTTCTTTCACCTCCTTCTCCATCAGCCGGACGTCGTCTTGCTCGCTCTGGTCCACTTTGTTGCCGTTTTGGGTTTTCAGTATTTGCTGCTCCAACTTCCTGTTGCTCCGCTGCTGCCTGATGATGTCACCCTGCAGACGGTCAGAAACCAGGAAGAGAACACAAACGGATTCTGTAGAACGAAGAAAAACCTGAAAGGAAAACTAAATGGAGTGACGAAGAGGCCGGCAGCCATATTTCTTATTTATGGATCCTTAAAGTTCAGGAAGTGAAGATGACTTCAATGTTTAGATGAAGTTTTGAATGTGATAAATCTGTAATAACGATTAATCTCTAATTCTGGATTAATAATCCAGTTATTCTGAGTTTCTGAGGAAATGTCTGATCCTGGAGTTGAACCAGAACAGCGTGACCTCTGACCCTGTAGCCAAAACAGACAGACAGAATCATAATGCAACACGTTGCTAGGCAACCACAGTTACTTTACACGTTGTTGCTAGGTTACCCAGAGAGTGAGTGAGTTGGCTGATGCTAGCAGTTAGCTTAGCTCACTGTGAGGTGGAGCGGCTAAAGAGTTTCTGCCTACATCTCCCAGCATGCCGAGCAGTTCAGGGATTCTCCCATCAGACGGATCATCTATGGATATTGATCACGGGTTTCTGGCGTTAGATGTTATTGATAGATTGGACACTGACTGCGGGGTCGGAGGTCATCGTCCGAGAGGAACAACACTAGCTCTGGAGGAGCTGCAGCGAGCCACCACTCAGGTGGGAGAATCATCATCATCATCATCATCGTGACTCACCTGCTGCGCCTCCCAGTGTTCGTGCCGCTCTGTGTTCACCGCCACGCTGCCCACGGCGCCCGCACTCGTCTGCCAGAGCAAAATAAACATCATGAGTGAAACGCTAGCTGCGATACGGCGGGACCGGCGGCGGCGGCCTTCACCTGAACTGCCGCGTCGCTACAGCAACGACTCGCCTTCGAGGACAAAACGCTCCTCTGAGGAGCCGGATCTCTTTCCAATTGCTCATAAATATCGTCCAGCGCGTCCAGGTGAGGCTCGGCGTAACCGTTGGCAATGAAGACGCAGTCGATGTCTGACCAGGCGGGCGCAGCGTCACTTCCTGCCGGGTAGAAGGAGTACGGGTTGGGCAGGACCGGCTGCGCACCGGCAACGGGGAAGCAGAACCCGGACAGGTAGTCGGAGAAGTCGCCCAGCATGTACGGGTCAGGCGACGCCTCGTTGAGCCGCGGGTCGCCGATGACGTCTAGGTCGTCCAGGCTGGCGGCGAGCCGCGGGCCGACGGCGTGCCGGGTCAGGCCGATGCGCCGCCCGATCTTAATAAAGCGCAGCGACTCCAACAGGAAGCTCTCCAGGCCGCCCGCCTCCGCGATCTTCCTCCGAGCCTCAGCAGGGAAGTTGGCGAGTTCGCCCACCAGCAGGCGGTCCTCGTCCACCAGCGGGCCGTGCTCCTCCAGGATCTGGGCAAAATACCTGCAGCAGGACGGGGAGGAAAACAAAAAACACTCAGGAAGAGTCAGAAACACAGCAGGAAGCCCAGTTACACCATGAAACCATCAATTAAAGCACAACAGGAAGTCACAATTATGACTAAATCTCATGATTATGACAGGCTTTTATTTTTTACTTTCAAAAGGAACCAGAGTTGACCGATACGGATTTTAAAAAAACATTTTCCAAAAGTGTATTCTGTGAGTTGCATGACAGAATATGAGGGTCAGGCTATGAGAATTTGTTTAATTGTGAAAATATATTCATATTAGCAGAAAAATTAGAAAACGTGTGAATGTGTAAAAACGTTTGGCCTCACCGCCGGTTATCAAACCATTTCTCAGCTGGTGTGAAAAGTGGCTGATCAAGTTTTATTTTCTAGAAGTTGTGATGCTTCTCGTTATCTGGTGTCTGTTTGCTGACAATATGGAGAAATTAGGCAATAATATTGGTGTCAATCTTAAAATATAAAAAAATATTAAAATGGACTAAAATCTCATTTTGGAGTTTTAGCTTTTGGACAGAAAATAATTGGTTCTAACTTTAACTAGACCAACAGTTTATTTCATGACATTTTTTTTCTTGAATATCAAAATAACTGAAGCAGAAACTGATACTCATGGAAACCCGAACAGAACCTGATCCGAACCCGATCCCAACCTGATCTGAACCGAACCAAACCTTCCATGTTCAATTTATCATATTTTACTCCTTAATAATCTGATTATATGATTAATTCGACATTCTGGAAGCTCGGAGGAAAATAATCCCGATGTTGGAACATTTTCATAAAATGTTTTCATTTGATCTGTTAAAGTATTTCTGTCGGCCTACAGCTGTGGCTGTGTGTGCAAAGTGCTATTAAAGTTTTCTAGTGACTTACTCATACAAACTTTCTTTGGTGGAGTCGGGGTGGTTGTCTAAAAACTTTGTATAGGCCGTTCTGTATTGGTCCTCAAAATCAGCCACCTGCTCTCTAAGGTGGCTGGGAACGCTAAACGGGTCACCTGGGTGAAGGAACGATCTGTGGACAGGAAGTTCAGCATCAGCATCGCCATGGAAACGGTGAAACGACCAGCAGCTCGTTAAAACCATGGAGCTGAACTCACAAAGAGTCTTCTTCAAAAAGGTCCTGGTCCCACTCGTCTCTGGGCGTTAGCGCTCGGGTCGGAGGCAAACCGAAAACACCCTGAGAGGAAACCAGCAGCAGGAGACGACTTAGCATAACATCAACAACAACAAGAGACATTTTCAGACCATCTACCTTTCGTTTCTTTTTCCGGCCTCGACTTTTAGTTCGAGTAGGAGAAATCTGGAACGAGACGGCGCTAAGTTAGCTTAGCTTAGAGGAGCTTTCCACCTGACCAGGTGAGAGGCTTCAGCAGCCGTTACAATAAAATGATCTGCAGCTGAGAAGAGCAAGACTTGTGTTTTATGAATAGCTGCTCCATAAATTATCCACATTTTATTTTTAAATACAAAAACTAACAATTTTATTGATAGTTTTTCTTGAAAAACAAAACCATCTTAAAACGTCCCAAATTTATAGGAAAAGGTTTGTTAACTTTTTGCTCCAAGGACAAACTAAGATGACAAAAATCTAAAAACGACAACCTGAATTTTTATGACGGAGCAAAGCAGTGCTATTTTACCGACAGACAAAACACTTTATGATTTTGGTAGGAGGGTTGCAGTGAAGCCCAAACACAGCAGGTTGCACATTTAAAACATGTTTAGATCCTTTTGTTTTCATTTCTAGATCTAGAAATATTTCTACTTTATTTTGTGTTTTTCTGAGTAAATGAACAGATTCATTCAAAGATGAAAACGCTTCGACTCAAATCAAACTAATAAAATACTAAATAACAACATGGAAAATCATTTGCTATCAGTGGGACTGGAACTGGGTTGCTAGGCAACGGCGCAGTCAATGTAGATTAATAATAATCTGGAAGTGGAACCAGAACTTTTTTAAAATCAACATTAAGACCTGAACTAGCATTCTGCCTGTTGCTGAAATTCTTTGTTCAATTTCAGGATGAAACCCCGGGGAACTAGATGAAACCCCGGGGAACTAGATGAAACCCCGGGAACTAGATGAAACCCCGGGAACTAGATGAAACCCCGGGAACTAGATGAAACCCCGGGAACTAGATGAAACCCCGGGAACTAGATGAAACCCCAGGGAACTAGATGAAACCCCGGGGAACTAGATGAAACCCCGGGAACTAGATGAAACCCCAGGGAACTAGATGAAACCCCGGTCAGGTTCAGGTGTATAAATCAGGTGTTAGAACTTACATGATCATTTTCAGACTTTTTTAACACAGAACAATGAGCATCTGAAAAGCAAACAGAACATTTTAGAGCAAAGAGGAACGCTACTGAATCCGGTGGGTGGGTTGCCAGGTTGGTGTACGTACCCATCATATCAAAATATTCATCCAGTATACTGTGACAACAAACGTAGTCGTGTCTATGCTCCTCCAGAGTCCAGATAAAAAGCCGGACGTCGTGCGCCGAGGCCTGTTTTAGATACTCCGTCACCGTCAGGCCGAGGCGCCAAAACAAATCCGGTTTAGTGTCCAGTTTCTCTAAAATCATTTGTTTTAAGGGGTCAAAGTTCAGCAGCACCACCAGGTCCAGCTGCTCCAGGCACTCAGAGTGCCGCTCGATGAAGGTCTGCGCCGCGGTCAGCCCTGCAACCAGACACAGGCGACCGGAAACACGGCAATTAGAGACATGGCAACCAGACAGAAAAAGCCACTCAAACATCCAGACATGAAGTGAAATCAGTTTCATCTGATCAGATTTCAGCCTCACGGTTAGAATTTACCCTCATGGAAACAAACGTTTGATGCCATCATGAAGATCAATACACCCAGATTATTGATCAATGATCCAGTTACTAATCAATAGCAAGTCCAACCAGGCTAAGGGTTTCTACACTGGATTTAAAGGAACTCAGTGTTTCAGCAGTTTTCAGTTTGTTCCAGATCTTTGATGCATAGAAGCTGAATGTTGCTTCTTCAAGTTTGGTTCTGATGCAGAGCAGAACCAGAACCAGAACAGGTTGGTCCAGCAGCAGCAGCAGATCTTTAATCTGTTCAGTGATTTATAAACTACCAGCAGTTTAAAGTCTCAGTGAAGGAATGTACAGTAGAGCTGGGTGGTGTAGAACTAGGTGGTGTAGAACTAGGTGGTGTAGAGCCGGGTGGTGTCTCTATCCTCCTGGTTCTAGTCAGAACTCCAGCAGCAGCGTTCTGGACCGTTGGGTTGCCAATCAGACCTGTGAAGACGCTGCTGCAGGAATCAAAGCCACTAAAGAGAAACTAAAGCCTGGATGAGTTTCTCTGATCTGAGACTTTAGTCTCTGGTTCTGGAAATGTTCTGCAGCTGCTAGAAGGCCCACTGTGGAACCCAGGGGTCAGGTCAGAGGGCAGACTGATCTCTAGTTTCCAGCTGGAACAGCTGAAGCTGTGCTCCAACTCTAATAACTGGTTCTGGTTGTGACCCGTCAGGCCGAGCCGAGTCCTACCTGCGCCGTCCAGCTGACACGCCCACTTGCTCAGCTTGGCGTTTATTCCCACGCAGCCGCTGAGCTGCTGGATGAAGACCCGGGCCCAGACCCGGTTCTTGCGCTCCAGCAGCAGCTCCACGGCCTGGCCCAGCGTCTGCAGCTGCTCCTGCTGCCAGTGGAGCAGGCGGCCGGCCAGGCAGTTCCCCCGGGCCCAGTCCAGCTCCAGCCAGGGCCGCAGGCCGCTGACCAGCGCCGACACCTGCAGGCCCTGCTCCTCCCGCAGCAGGTCCAGGTTCTGGTTGATCTGCAGCAGAACCCGGTCTCTGTACACCAACCAGGCTGCAACAGAAACACAACAGGACACTGACAAAAGGCTAACCGGAAAAGTTCTTCTGGGTTTGGTTCTAAAGCAAATACTGAAACCCAAATTAGAAACGAAGCCGCGCATCAGCAGAAGTATGAGCCTGAATGAATCTTTAATGCTGATTTCAGAGCGGCGCCGGTTCCACTGGACCGTCGTTCCACCTTCTCCGTTCAGATATCTGAGGTTTATTGTCGGCGGTTCCGGTCCGATACAGAAAGACAGCTGGTTGATTTAAAACATTCAAGTTTTAAACATCATCTTATTCCTCTGGACCAGTTCATTTAAATTCACCAACAGCGCCACCATCTGGTCCAACATGGGAAATCAGCTTTAATTTGTTCAGTTGGTGCCGTTGGGAGAAAAACAAAAAATAAATTAAATAAACTGAAACTGGTTGATTGTTTTGGTCAAATGTTACAATTAAACTTTCATTCAGTGTGGCAGCTGAAGGAGGAACAGCTTGTCCTGCTCTCTCCCGTTTTTACTGATAACTTTGCCTGAGCTATTTTTAAAGTGACAGTTTTTATAGTTATATTCACATTTTCAACATCATAACTGGATTACTACAAACCTAAGGACTGGGGGATTTTCTCACTTTTATTTTTATCTTACTTTTCTTCATCTCCAAGTTGAACCAGGACAAAATGCCTCTGGCCGACCCCAAGGACATTAGCAGTATTATACAACGACTTCAGTCTATAGAAATGAAGATCAAACAGCTGGAGGTGAACTTTGAAATCAACGCTAACTGTGGAAATCAGACAACTCTTCCTCAAATCAACGGAGAGGTTGTACGCCTCGCATCAAGCAGCTCACCCTGGAACGCTCTGGGTGCCAAGCCGAAGCAAAAGTCTCACACCGCAGATCTGATGAGGTGACTGACAGGGAGAACCCCTCACCTGGACGAATCAGCGTGGCCGGCTCTGAGCCGAAACCCACCTTCAACCTCAACACCTGCTCCACCAAAGAAAAACAAACAAGCAGCTGCAACCAAAACGGTTCCACCGACCGCGCTCCCAAGGACAGAGCGACCAGCCCGGGCCTCAAAACATTCTGACTCTGTGGGAATCCCACTGAAAAACAGATTTTCTGTACTCCAGCCTGAGCCTCTGAGTGA
The DNA here is from genome assembly GCF_001444195.1 of Xiphophorus couchianus. NCBI lineage: Eukaryota > Metazoa > Chordata > Actinopteri > Cyprinodontiformes > Poeciliidae > Xiphophorus > Xiphophorus couchianus. Next base: position 7,837,129 of record NC_040238.1, on the reverse strand, counting down.
AACCTCACTTTCAAACACCAACAATGAGGCAAGACCAACACATCCACCCCCTAAAGACAAAACAGCTACCAGGAAAACGAAAGGTATGCTAAAAGTGCTTATTGTTGGAGATGAGGCAGTAAATGGAATCAGTCACGTTTGCAATCCCAAGAAAACGAGAGTGATTTCTTTTCCTGGTGACACTGTATCTGATTTAACTCTTAAAGTTCTCTCTCTAACCACTGATCAGTCAGATATTGAGTCCTTAGTTGTGCATGTTGGAGCCAACGATGTGGCAAAGCAGAAATCTGAGATTCTGAAAAAGGACTTTAATATTCTACTGAACACTATGGAAAAGTTAAAAATGAAGTTATTTCTCAGTGGTCCAATTGCATCACCTCAATGGGGAGACGAAAAACACTCCAGGCTGGACATGATAAACAAATGGCTGATTAAAATCTGCTCTGCCAGCTCAGTGACCTTCATCGATAACCTCTGGATCTATTGGCAGCACTTTCACCTTTTTGGAAGAAGTGGACGCAATCTTAATAAACATGGGATAAAGCTACTCACTGCAAATCTTTTTCATTTTATCAACAAGGACAGCAACGTGATCATCGCTTCAGAAGAACAGGCTCAAGGATTTCTGACTAGGAAGGAACCGTCGGCTTATCAGGAACAAAAACAAGCTGATACATCGACTGGAGACGGAGCGACTGGTTCCCTTCCTTCTTCTCCCCTCCCTCTCTGCTCACCCACTCATTCACAGGATTCACAAGGTACACATGGAGAAATGTCTTCTGGACCGGAGTTTCTTAAATTTACAGATGGAATGAATCAACAGGTTGTACTTGGGACGTCTCTCCTTAGCGCTCACGTAGCAGACCTCACTTCATTTAAGCCACCTGACTCTAACTTCCCAGAGGATCCGTCACTCTGCGTTTCTGAGGTCTGAGGCCGGGGTCCAGACTTTATCTTTACACCCTTCTTGCTCCAGAATGTGTCTGGCCCCCTGGCACTGCAGAACAGGACATTACCTGTCCGGATCACTACAAGAAAATTTACAAGAAACAGAAACATAAAATATAGGGGACCTAATTCAAACATCAGACTGATCCCCTGCCTAAAAGAACCTCAGACTAAAGAACGTTTGGCCTCCAAGTCACTTAAACTCTTTTAAATCCCAGATCTCTCTGTGCTAAAGCTCTATTAATTAATGATTTCATCACCGAGCATAATATCGATGTTATGTTTCTGACAGAAACATGGTTGAATGATAATAATGAATCGATCGTACTAATTGAATCTGCGCCTCCTAACTACAATTTCTTCAATGAGAATAGAAAACACAAAAAAGGAGGAGGCGTGGCTTCAATATTTAAGAATACCATAAATTGTAGTAAAATCTCTTTGGGTCATTTCACCTCTTTTGAGCATCTTGGAATTGAGGTTAAAGGCCACAAACGAACTTTGACTGTAACTTTATACAAAACTCCAACTTTTGTGAAAAATTTCTTTACTGACTTGAATGAGCTTCTATCTCTTATGTATATTGATTATGATTGTTTAATAATTGTTGGTGATTTCAACATTCATGTTGACAAAACCCAAGACAGAGGGGCAAAAAAGCTCGCTAATATTTTAGAGACTTTTGGTCTAACACAACATGTCAAACAAGCAACACACACTCAAGGACACACACTGGACCTGGTTATCAGTAAGGGTGTGAATATTTCCAATGTCTCTGTAACTGATGTCGCCTGTCGCATCACTTCCTGTTATCTTTGAAAGTTCTTTATCTTTTAACCCACTTGGACAAACAGCAACCATCACAAAACGTTCTCTCACTGAAAACACAGCAGAAACTTTTAATCAAATCTACTCTTCTTCCTCACCCTTAAGCTGTAATGATGTAGATAAGTTGGTAAATGATTTTCAGTCTAAAGTTTCAGATATTATTGATTCCATTAAAATGAAGGTTGTGTCTGGTAAAAAGAAATCTCCATGGAGAAATACACAAACAGTTAGATCTGCAAGACAACTCTGCCGTAGAGCAAAACGAAAATGGCGTAAAACTCAACCCCACGTTCATTGTGACATCTATAAAGAAAGACTACGTAACTATCATTTAACACTAAAACATGCAAGAGAGGCTTTCTTTGCAGATGTCATAAACAAAAACATTAACAATGCTCCAGCTTTATTTGCAACAGTAGACAGAATCACAAACCCTCCTGTGATTTTACCGCCTGAATTCCAATGTTTTGCCGCCTGCAACCAGTTTTCCAGTTTCTTTTCAGAGAAAATTCATAAAATCAGAGGATTAATCTGAACATCCACTATAAAGTCAGTACCAATGCTGTGCCCAAACAAAACAAATACAGGAAAAATGACCCAATTCCAACTACTTAATTATAAAACCCTACAGGAAATTATAAGTCAATAAGCTCCAGTTCCTGCTGCCTGGATGTCCTAGATCTATAACTCTAGAACATTTCTTTAAGAAAGTCCTGCCTGTTATTGCTGCTGATCTGATCCAGATAGTAAACTCATCGCTCTCATCAGGCATTTTCCCCCAGGCTTTGAAAACAGCAGTAATCAAACCACTTATAAAAAAGAACAATCTGGACAAATCACTAATGCAGAATTACAGGCCGACCTCTGACCTCTGACCTCCCATTCATCAGCAAAGTTATTGAAAAAGTTGTGTGTAAACAATTAACTAGCTTCCTAACAATAACCAACCTCTTTGACTCCTTCCAGTCTGGTTTTCGTGCTCACCACAGCACAGAGACTGGCCTAGTCAAAGTGTTCAATGACATCCATATAAATACGGACTGTGGCAGAACCACAGTGCTGGTTCTGTCGGACCTCAGTGTTGACCATGACATATTACTGAATCGACTGGAGAGGTGGGTCGGACTCTCCGGTCCAGTGCTTAACTGGTTTGAATCCTACATAAAGAACAGGGATTTCTTTGTTTCAATAGGAAACTTCTCATCAAAGAGGTCAAAGGTCACATGTGGGGTACCCCAAGGTTCAATCCTAGGACCCCTTTTATTCAATATTTATATGCTCCCACTAGCTCAGGTTATAACAGGAAATAATATTAGCTACCATAACTATGCAGATGACACACAGCTCTACATTACGATGTCACCAGGTGACCTTTGACCCCATCCAATCACTGAACAGATGCTTAGAACAGATAAATGTGTGGATGTGCCAAAACTTTCTCCAGCTGAACAGAAACAAAACTGAAGTTATTATTTTTGGACCTAAAGAGGAACGATCTAGAGTTATAGATCTAGAGTTATAGATCTAGAGTCAATGCACAGCTTCAGTTATTACAACTGAAAACCAGCGATCAGCCCGAAACCTGGGAGTAGTGATGGACTCTTACCTGAACCTCCAGAGCCACATAAAGACAGTTACAAAGTCGGCCTTCTATCACCTGAAGAACATTTCCAGGAATAAAGGACTAATGTCTCAGCCAGATCTAGAGAAACTCATCCATGCCTTCATCTTCAGTCGTATTGATTATTGCAACAGCGTCTTCACAGGTCTGTCCAACAAATCAATCAAACAGCTGCAGCTGATCCAGATGCTGCTGCTGGCGTTCTGACTAAAACCAGGAAGATAGAGCACATAACACCAGTTTTAAATATAGAAAACATAAAAAAGGAGGAGGCGTGGCTTCAATATTTAAGAATACCATAAATTGTAGTAAAATCTCTTTGGGTCATTTCACCTCTTTTGAGCATCTTGGAATTGAGGTTAAAGGCCACAAACGAACTTTGACTGTAACTTTATACAAAACTCCAACTTTTGTGGAAAATTTCTTTACTGACTTGAATGAACTTCTATCTCTTATATGTATTGATTATGATTGTTTAATAATTGTTGGTGATTTCAACATTCATGTTGACAAAACCCAAGACAGAGGGGCAAAAAAGCTCGCTAATATTTTAGAGACTTTTGGTCCAACACAACATGTCAAACAAGCAACACACACTCAAGGACACACACTGGACCTGGTTATCAGTAAGGGTGTGAATTTTTTTGGTCCTCCACTGGCTCCCTGTAGCTCAAAGAATAGACTTTAAAATACTGTTGTTAGTTTATAAATCACTGAACGGCTTAGCACCACAATACATTAAAGATCTGCTGTTGTTGTATCAACCTTCCAGACCTCTCAGGTTCTGGTTCTGGTTCTGCTCTGCATCCCCAGAACCAGAACCAAACGAGGAGAAGCAGCATTCAGCTTCTATGCACCACAAATTTGGAACAAACTTCCAGAAAACTGTAAAACAGCTGAAACACTGACTTCTTTTAAATCTCAACTAAAAACCCACCTGTTTAGGATTGTATTTGAAATGTAATCAATTACAAATTTATTGATGGAACTTGACTTCATGATTGATTCTATGTTGCTTTGTGATTCTGTGTTTGTAATGATGTAAAGCACTTTGAAATGTCTTGCTGCTGAAATGTGCTATACAAATAACATTTGATTGATTGATTGATTGATTGATTCAGAAAGTTTAATTGTAAATAAATACATTTTATGTCAAATAATAAATATTTTACTTTTTTTTTTGTCCCATTTCAGGATGAAACCCAGAGGAACTAGATATCACTCAGAACTCAAAGCGTAGAATTACACTGAATAGAACAGACATGTCACTGATACTTAACTGGAATTTTTTCCAATATCTGTTTTATTGATCTGATACCAACACCGGTATCGGTCCAATTTCCATTTTGCTATTGGAACCTGAACTTTTCATCAATAATGAGATTTAATATTTCTGATCTGATGTCTGGTCCATTTTATTTGTTCTGCAAACCTTCTTGGTGAGGTTTGCATTGGAAAGTCCTGTGGAAGGAAAACAGTTCAGAGTGAAGCGGACCTTTCTGCTGACTCGGCGATCCCGAGTCGTCTTTCTTCTGCAGGATTTCATGGCTGTTGGTTTTCTGATCCTTAAACGTCTGTTTGAACTGTTTCCTCTTCTGCTTCTGATCCTCTTTGGACTTTAACTTCTTCACACTGGCAACAAAAACCAGAAGAAAAACAGAGACTCATTAGTTACCCTTTAACACAGCGCCAACTAACAATGACTTTAGCAATCAATCGATTGAATAAAAATGGACGCATTCTATAGATCTGTCATTAACCACCGTTTCCTCTTTTATACAACATTAGAAATACTTTAAAAGATGCAACTAAACTATTAAATTCCATCTTCATTAAACATTTTATTGGCTAAAATGCAGCATTGTTTTAGTGAGTCTAATGAGTTTTAACTAAAACATTTTCAGACTAAAGTGTCTAAACTAGGGATGCTCCCATCACCAATCATTGCCCTGTGGAATGGAAAAATATTCAGTGTGTTTACTTAATTAAAAGTGTTTATTAATTCAGTTAAAGCATTAAATATATTCATGTATCTAACTTGTGTAAGTAAAAGATGTTTTTCTGTTGAAGCTGCACGTCTCAGCTAGGAACGGAAATCAGCCTGACAGTCTGAACTAAACCACAGAGTTCAGCTCATCCTGCCTGCAGAAGCGATTGTTGCATCTGCAGCTCTTCTCTCCACATCAGAAACAGACAAATAGTTTTCACACCCGGTGGTTTAACTTTTTGACTCCTGGACTTGAGGAAACAAATTCACGATCAAAGTTCTTATAATTAATTTAGTGCTGATGTGCACAGAACAGGTTGCTGTTGGAAACTGTCACAATGTTCTGCCTTTTCACCTAGTTGACAGAAACCAGATGTTCTTTTCTTAGATGCATTTATCCTTTAAGCTTCTTGGAATTGTTTGCTCCACCTATGGTTTGTGACAAGATGTGTATAAAATCTAACATCCTGTGTGCTGCAGTCAGAGCCTCCCTGACTGTTGCTCTCCACCTGCAGCTGAATTAAAGCTGTTTTGTTCTCTACCTTTGACTTTTGGGTCTTAGACTTTTTCCCACTTCACAGCCAATCACCAATCATTGAATATATCAAATAATGTCAAGTAAAAAAAAGAAACATTCAAAGTTAAATGCAGGTTTCATCAAAATAAACAATCCTGAGTTATTAAATCAAAACTTCCTGAGCATGGCTAGCTGAGTGATGCTGGCTCTGATTGGCTGCTTCTGACTGAGCGAGTAATTCTCCGGAACACAGAGACGAGGCAGAGGAGATCAATTATTTTCAGAGATTATCTGTCTCATGCTAGGACAGTGAAAGTGTTACCACATATCTAAAATCAGTTTCAGTTTCCTGCTGCAGCTCAGCTGCTGCTCGCTGTGACAGTTCACCGTCTGGAGGTTCAGCGACTCCGTCTGAAATATCACCTCCAGTAGAGGCGGTCCAACAGCCGGAGCAGAACCGGCGTCTCGCTCCGCAGCTCCAGGCTTGAATTATTGTTCATCTTTCTGACCGTGTTGGAAGCTGCGCTGCTCTACCTGCTGTCTGGATCCGGACGTCTTTGGTTCCTGCGTTGAGCCTCCATGCAGCCAAATCAATCAAGTGTTGGGTTTTTAAATATCTTATTAGATTCGTTGTGTTTCGCCCCCGAGGTCATTTCCCGCCGCAACACGCAAACGTCCCGGTTCACTCAGAACGTTAAAGTTCCTCACTACAGGACTTGATGCTGCGCAGCGAGAAGGCAGGAGGAGAGCAGCTGCAGGCTGAGAAGGAGATACAGGTGATCGGCAACTAGAGACGCTGATCGATCACCGATCACACACTTTCACGGAAATCGGCCGATTATGATCGGCAGTCGATCGATCGATCGGCACACCTCCAGTTTGAAGGTTTTCATTTATCCTAAAAACTAAATTTCCGCATAATTTTTGAGTTTGTTTACTCCAGTTAATGATTAATCGATTGCTAAATTAATTGATTTCAACTATCGATTAATTGATTAATCTAATTAATCGCTTCAGGCCTACAATTTATACTATTAATACCCTGATGACAGAAATATTCAGCAGTAATTAAGCTCCAAAACTAATTCTCACTACACGATAACCGCCGGCAACAGGTTTTAAAGCATTTCATTAAAAATGTTGATGGAACAAAATTCAAAGTATCTTCTTTGTAAGAAAGTATTAGAGCCATTTTTAATAATTTCTCCGGTTTTCTGAGGAGAACTCACCTGGTGGCTTTCTGATTAACTCGAGGTTTCTTCGGCAACTCCGGTTTCGTGATCGTCGTTTCAAACTGAAAGCACAAAGCAAAGCAGTCAGCGCTGACCCGCCGTTTGCAGCAACGCTCCTCTGGACGTTTTCTCACCTTACATTTCACCAAACCCGTAGGACCAAAGATTCGTATAGAGCAGATTTTACCCAGACAGTCGGGAGTCAAACACGCCTCATTCAGGACATCCTGCGACACAAAACGCATTTATCTGCATGTCAGGGACTCAAAGCTGCCGAAAAGAGGAATGAAATGCAAACCTTTTCATTCTTTTCCCTGAACTCTGTAGACTTTAGGCTCTTCCAGCAGCTGATGTGAAATTCAACCTTGCAGCTCTGACAGCAGCATATCTGAATGTAGCCCTAAAACGACAAGCTTCTCGTTCAAAACTCAACGCGTTTCGCTCCCAACCACAGAAATGAGAAGCTGCTTACCTTAAAATCTGGGTCAGTGAAATAGATCTCAGCTTTTAGAGGGCAAAGACATTTTTCAAGACGACAGACGGCGTCAGGGGCGGGGGGAAATCTACACAACTCTATCGATTTCTCAAGCATCTCCTGAAACAGACAGGATGATTCAGGACTTTCCTCACTGCTACACATTCCAGATCAATCAGGACGCACCAACCTTGAAACTGTCTGCTTGGGTTTCTTTAACAATCTCTTTGGTTAACGGCCAGGTGAGTTTACCTGGCGTAATTTGATTCTTCACCATCTGCAGCGAATCTGAAAATTGCTGCACGGCAACTTTAAACCTGCAAAACACGAAGAGCAACAGCTGGAGAGCAAGAAACGAGGATACGGGAGACACTTCCTGCTAGGGCCTAGACAAAACCTGATCACCACATTTATTACACCAAATCATTCTCAGAAAATCAGATTTCAGTTAGTGGAGCTACCTGCACAACCAGCCAGAAAGCAGCAAGTCAACAACTAAACTTTTGTCTTTTCCAGCAGCCATTGTACAGCAGGAAAACCAGCGATGTTGCTAGGCAACAGGGTTGTGCCGGTCAAATGCAATTCAGAAAACGTTTTGCCAGAAATAGTAACTTATTGCCAGAAATCAGCTGGGTGTCTTTTTTGAAACAGAAACTAAAATTTAGGACCAAAAAAGTGCAAAAGGTCAATTTTGTACAACAAACGTACCGGTTTTCTCGTAGAAACACTCTGCCGATGGTGTAATAAACCAGACATTGGAACGTTCGCTCTTCAAACGATTTCATCCTCTCCAGGAGTTTCTCTGCTTCTGCTAGTTCCTGCAGCAACAATCATCAAGAAAACGGTTCATAAACCCACAACAGAACAGAAATGACAGAAAATAGGAGCTGACAGACCAAAAAATCTGGGATTGAGAGAAAACATTTCCTCAGAGGTTTAAATTTTAAGGGTTATGTTGTTGCGGCGCTGAGGCTGCCGTCGCTCTGATCGGATGTTTATTCCCTCTGGTTCTCGATGCTGTGAAGACGGAAAACCTTCAAACTGGAGGTGTGCCGATCGATCGATCGACTGCCGATCATAATCGGCCGATTTCCGTGCAAGTGTGTGATCGGTGATCGATCAGCGTCTCTAGTTGCCGATCACCTGTATCTCCTTCTCAGCCTGCAGCTGCTCTCCTCCTGCCTTCTCGCTGCGCAGCATCAAGTCCTGTAGTGAGGAACTTTAACGTTCTGAGTGAACCGGGACGTTTGCGTGTTGCGGCGGGAAATGACCTCGGGGGCGAAACACAACGAATCTAATAAGATATTTAAAAACCAAACACTTGATTGATTTGGCTGCATGGAGGCTCAACGCAGGAACCAAAGACGTCCGGATCCAGACAGCAGGTAGAGCAGCGCAGCTTCCAACACGGTCAGAAAGATGAACAATAATTCAAGCCTGGAGCTGCGGAGCGAGACGCCGGTTCTGCTCCGGCTGTTGGACCGCCTCTACTGGAGGTGATATTTCAGACGGAGTCGCTGAACCTCCAGACGGTGAACTGTCACAGCGAGCAGCAGCTGAGCTGCAGCAGGAAACTGAAACTGATTTTAGATATGTGGTCAAATATGTCTGTTACATCTAAATTAGGTCAATTTATTGCCAGATAATTTAGTATCATTTATACGTAAAGCGAAAAATTAACAGCCAATCCAGGTGATGGGCAGAGATCGGCCTCATGGATGATCGGTATGGGAACATCCCTAGTTTAAACAGCAACAGTCTACAGTCAGAGGCCGCTTCAGATTCCCTGCACTGACTGCTATTGCAGCACGACTCTTTGGAGATGCTTGGATGATACGAGTTACGATGAAATTTAACATTTCTGAATTGGATGTTTCTGAAAAAACAACTAGGACATTTATGGTGATAAATTGTGTGTTTATAAACCGTTTAATAATTAGAAAATCACTGTATGCCATTGCAGCCTGATGGACTTTGCTGATCGCGTTTCCAAGCTGTTTTTGTCTACTTCGTGTTGCCAGACTGGTTCTAGTCAGGCATTAATGTCTGGCTACTTAATTCAACACAAGCTGATCATTTTCTGGACGGCTTTTTTTTTCCACGTCTGTGTGTTTCGTCAGGTTGGCTGTTTTTAATTTAGGATAATTTAAAGACATTTTAATGAAATATGATCCAAACCGCGTTCTTCTGGGCGACTCACCTCCGGCTGTCCGATTTCTATCAAGGCCGACGCTCGACCGAACAGCAGCAGCAGAACATCCAGAGAGGAAAGTCCCAGTCTCTGAGAAACAAACATTCAGACGCATCAAGTAGTCACTGAAACAGATTAATCAATAATTCAAATAATCGTCAATTAACTGGAGTGAACAGGTTCAAAAAACGTTATCAGTCAAATTATCTCACTGACCACAGCAGAACATCAAACCAAACTAATCATGACCGGATCCAGTTTGGTTACAGTTGAATCCAGCGCTGCGTCCTGCTGCTCCTCCGCCCGACGCGCAGCAGGACGCTCCGCGGATCGGCAGCGTCTCTCTGAACCGACATGCAGGCGGCAGAGATTGCCTCCATCAGGGCCTCAGAGTGAAGATTGGACTTTGTTTCCAGATGTTAGACAGTATTTTTATAAGTATTTACTAGAAGCTTCAATAGCAGGCTGACGCCGATCAGTTGGATGGATAAAAAAGTCCGACATCATGACACGTTGTCCCACATTACTCTGATAGTCTTTTATTAATTTTTTCAGCACTAGTTGCCTTTATTTGACAGCAATTCGAACGGAAGGGGCCAGAGAGGGGAGAGAGGCCTGGGCCCAGCGAACCGAGGACGGGAGTCGGACTCCAGATACCCGGTCTACAGTCTCTCTGTGCGGCGCCGCGCTAACCACTGCGCCACCGCGCAACACCCCTATTCCGGTAGCCTTTGCTGGAAGTTTCAGTTTCTCTTTGGTAAATTATTTACATTTTTATACAACTTGAGTTGTCTGAGGAACTCACCTAGCTCACTTTCATTTTCTTGGAAAAATCTGTTTTATCAGATGATTGTGACTACTGGACCGGACCCCCCAAAAAAGTAATTGCAGAGTAAAGAATCGACTAGTTCCCGTACAGATAAACTACGCGTTACCAGACATTCGGAAGTCTCTTACCTTGGGCGGGGCGGCCTCCAGCAGCCCCAGCGCCTGGCTGAAGGCCTGCTCTGCGTTGCGGCTGCGCAGGTCCAACAGTGCGCTGTGAGCCTCATGCACCAGAAACCGCAGCTCCTTACATAAATCTGCTTTGCTGTCGGCCATCTTCTGGTTCTGGTTCTGATGAACCCAAACGGAGCGGGTCAGAGACAGAGAAACCCAGGATGATGAAAGGAGCCGACAGGAGGAAAGACTCACCGCTTTCTGCGTTTCACTTTGGCTCTTTGACTTGATCTTAGAGCCGCTGAAGTCGTCGCGCTCACTGCAGACAGAGCAGAGACAGAGTTTCACAGACCGTCGGTACCACAGGACACAACAGGACACACCAAGGTACCACAGGACACACCAGGGTACCACAGGACACACCAGGGTACCACAGGACACACCAGGGTACCACAGGACACAACAGGACACACCAGGGTACCACAGGACACAACAGGACACAACGGGGTACCACAGGACACACCAGGGTACCACAGGACACACCAGGGTACCACAGGACACAACAGGACACACCAGGGTACCACAGGACACAACAGGGTACCACAGGACACACCAGGGTACCACAGGACACAACAGGACACAACGGGGTACCACAGGACACACCAGGGTACCACAGGACACACCAGGGTACCACAGGACACAACAGGACACACCAGGGTACCACAGGACACAACAGGGTACCACAGGACACACCAGGGTACCACAGGACACAACAGGACACACCAGGGTACCACAGGACACAACGGGGTACCACAGGACACACCAGGGTACCACAGGACACACCAGGATAATTACATATGGTCTAGTCAAAGAAAGAAGCTGGTTTTGCTCTCAGACATCATCCTGTGTTTAAAGGGAAGGAACCATCTTTACAAAGACTTTCACTAAAGACTCTGATGAGCAAATCAAACGGACGGCGCGTGACCTCACTGACCTTCTGGACGTTTTAGGGTCTTTGAGTCGTCCCTCCGGGTCGGACGGCGCTTCAGAGATACAAGAGATTAAAACACTGACAGTCATTAAAACATACGACACGTAAAACCCATCCCGTGTTCCCTTGGGTTCGTTTGGTCGCCAGGCAACCAGGACGAGAACGCTGGCGACCAATCACAGAGCTGCTTGCTGAGAACATTCCTTCCTGTTTATTTTCAAGTTCTTAGGAAAATGGTTGCCAAGGCAACAGCCGGTTTGAATTCATTTTGGGTCAGAAAAATTTTCATTTCTAATTTAGTTCAGACATTCAGTCGTTTGGATGATGAAAGTATTTTTGGCCCAAATCAAAGAGAGACCGCCGACAGTCGCCGACGGCCACTGGGGAGGAGGGAGCCGGGAGTTTGGAACATCCATGCATTCAGCATCAGGATGAGCTTTCTGCATTAAAATTATTTTTATTTGGGCTTTTCAGAACATGACATGTTCTGAAAAGCAGAATTCTGGGTTTCCATCAGAGCTCAGACAATCGATTAGTAATTTCCTCTGATTGATTCAATTCCCCTGTTGGAGCCCAAAAGAGGAAATATCAAACTTTCTGTTCTTGGGTTTTAAATTAAACAGCTGGATCTTTAGTATTAACGTGAACATTTAATAACATGAAATAAACTCAACCACCAAATTATTTAAACTGGAAAACAAACTAACCTGTCTTTTTGTCCGTTTTCGTCTTGATGACCTAAAAACACGAATTAATGATCAACATGAATTACAGCCAGATAAAAAAAAAAAAAAAAAACACAAACACTCTGCAGTCCTGACTAAAACTGAGAACAAACACAAACAGACTCAAAACAACCTCCGTTTATTTCACATTTTTAAATCTAGCTTAAATATTCACAAAGTCTTTATCCCAAAAGAAAAGTTCAAAACTCAGCGTTCGCCAGCTGAATGCTTGAGGGCGACTGCTGCAAACTTTGAATCGAACCTTGGAACATCAGCGGCGGCGCTAAACTCCTGGACAGTAAAGACGAAAACTCAATCAGTTTAGGGTGAAAATCGTCATCCTGATTTTTCATGCTGCTCAGAATAAAACCCAAAACTCATCGAGACGAACACGGAGCGCAGTCCCGAAACGATTAATCGGTCTAATCTTATATTGAAATAATCCACCTAATTTAGTAATCCATTAATTATAAAACTAATTGATTACAGACTAAAATATGGTGAAAAAAACAGTGAAAAAAGGGGAAGAAAAATGAATATTGCTATGTTGTTGTTGCATTTTAAATGTTTTTCTTGTTAAAAAATAAAATTATTTGGTTATTTGAATCTTAATGTATTTCTAATTTTGTATAAAGGTGCACCAATTTTTAATCCAATAAATTGATAACTAAAATAATCAGCTTTCCACCTTGAATAGGTTCAGAAAATCTGTTTTCTGTCGATTTTTTTTAACTCGTTTCTCAGTTTTACTCCAAGATGTTGGAAGAAAAACCTGCTGCTTACTTCAATTATCGGGCGATAAAAATACAGAGATTAAAAAATAAAAACAGAAAAAAGCAGGAATTGATTGAGAAAATGAGAAATATTGCTAAAAAAAACATTTAAAAACTGAAGGAAAACATGAGTTTACAGCTAAAACCTAAAATGAAACCTGAGGCTGTAAAAGCAAAACAAACGTGACTCACTCACCTTCGCAGCTAAACTCCTGGTCGGATTGTTTTTACCGCCTGTTTTTGTCGGCTGAGGGATTTTCTTCACCAGCCCGACCTTAAAGCTGCAGCGCGTTAAAAACAAGCAGACAGTTAACGACCAACAACCATTATTATTAGTTACTGTGTCAGTAAAAAGGTCGACGGACGAACCTGTGAGGCCTCTGCGGCAGCTCAGCTGGAGGAAAAGCAGAGCAGCGTGAGTTTCACTTTCACAAACAGGAAGCAATAGCAGGCAGGAGCTGACTCACTTCCTGCTGCCATTCACCAATCAAACAATAGAACACAAATAAAGACTGGAATAGGAAGCCACTTCTGGTTTGGGCCCAAACCTCCCAGCTGATAGAAAGGAGTTGGATCGGTACCAGGCGGCGGCTCCGGCCTGAACTTCAGGAACTGCTGGTCCAGATCTCTGAGTCCCTCCGGGTTTTCTCTGCACAGCCACCGGGCGGTGCTGTTGGCCTCCAATGCCAGGTCCATGGCCCCGAGACAGAACAGCGCCTCGCAATACCGGTAGTGGCCCTGTAGGGGGCAGCAACAAAAACCTCAGGAGAGAAAAAAACACTAGAGAATAGTCCAGCAAAATATCGCCAAAAACCCAAAATCCAACCCATAAAACATCTCTAAAAAAACCCGAGAAAAAAAACAACTAAATCCAACCGATAAATGATCACCGACCCCCCGAAAACCTGATAATAAAACCTCGCTAAAGAAATGAAAAAACATTTAATTTAAAAAAACAAAAATTTAAAAAACGGTTCTATACAAGATTCTCAGTTGAATTTTCTACCTCTACAATATTTTTTACTACCAACACAAAATCGTGATTTCCTCAATTCCTCAAAATTGAGGAAAAATTGATTTTCCTCCATTTTGGGAGATCGGTGGATATTTATGTGAAGCCGATCTCATCCTCTGATCGTTTCTACTACAGCAAAGGTTTAAAAATCATCTCTGTCCTCTTCTGCTCTGCAGTGAGAGGACAGACTGACTGACAGACCGACCCACCAGGTCAAGTCTGCAAGCCTGTCGTCATCAGTAGTGACCTCACTGTGACCAACAGAGACTTTCTTCCTATATTTAATGACATTTCAATCAAAAAAGATTTAACTGGCTAAATTGAAATCGGCAGGTCAAACCTTTTATAGATTGATAATCTGTGAGAATCTGCAGTCGGTTCACTGACCATGTAAGATGACGGCTCATGTAAAACTTTATCTCACTTACTTGAAGGTCTAACTGTGACTTTAACTAGACCAAAACCTCACATGTCAAAAACAGGAAGCACTATTTTTAGTGCTTATTCTAAATCCATAAGACTCAGGATATTTGTTCTTTTTAAGAATATCAGCAAAATGCAACGACATTCTAATTTCACAAGCTGATGTTTTATTCTCAGAATATTAGTTTGCTACTAATCGTCAAACTAGGACAACTTGATAACAAGGTTCAAGGTGTCATATTTCACAGGTCATTGGACAGTTTAATAAACAAATGTCCATGTGCAGCGAGCGAGGCGACCGACACACACAGTGTCAGATCATGGTCACCATTAGAGCAGCAGTTTAAATGAGCTGATCAACCAGCGCTGAGTTCAGATCATTTTACAATCTAAAAAACATCCAGCCTGGAAACAGGAAACTGTTGAGGACTGAATGTGTCCTTTTACTGGCCTTAATTTGAGCTCATTTAATTTACTACCTTTTACTACCGCGCAGAAACCCTGAAGACAAAAATAATAATCCAACCGATAAAACATCGCCAAAAAATATGCAAAACATATTAAAGCATATTAAAATAATATGAATTATTAATTAGGAAACCCTAAGCAGTTATTAGTTCAGCTGGATTGTACCTTCGCCCAGAGCGGGTCGATCAGAACGGCACGTTTTCCATCTCCTGCTGCTTTTCTGCAACAGGAAAATAATATTAAATACAAAAATATACACATTCCTGTCCATTTATACAAAGTTTAACTTTTAAACTTAAGGTTTTTATATAGAATAGAAGTACTTTATTCATCCCAGCAGGGAAATGACTTTGCATTTACAGCATAGAGACAAGACACAATAACAACTACCACTGAGTAGTATTGTAGACAAAATAAAAATAAAATATAAAATGCTGTTAATATAAAAAGCAACTTAGAGCAGTCCTTGCAAAGATTCAAAATGCAGATACAGTATGTATATGTAATATATGTACAGCAGTGTGCCACAGTGCAGTTGTGCAAAATTGGACTGATTAGTGCAGAACAATGATTTAGCTTTTATTGTACAGTGAGATGGCATGTGGCAGGAAGGATTTCCTGTATCTGTCCCTACGACAGCGGAGCTGGAGCAGCCTATGTGAGAAGGAGCTCCGCTGTCTGTCCACTATGTGGTGGAGAGGCTGCTGTTTATTGTCCATAATAGACAGAACCTTCTTCAGTGTCCTCCTCTCCACCACAGTTTCCAGGGACTCCAGCCTTAGTCCCAGTACAGAGCCAGCTTTCCTGATGATTTAGTCTATTAGAGTCGCTGGCTCTGATGCTGCTTCCCCAACACTGGAAATCAGTGGTGTACAGGGTGAAGAGAAAGGGAGAAGCACAGTTCCCTGTGGAGCTCCTACGTCACTGACCACCACATCAGACAGGACACTGCCCAGACGGACAAACTGTGGCCTGCCTGTCAAGTAGTCAGTCACCCAAGAGATCACTGAGTCGTTGACACCCATCCTCCGCAGCTTCTCACCCAGCAGCAGAGGCTGGATGGTGTTGAAGGCACTGGAGAAATCAAAGAATGTGATTCTCACAGTGTCTCCTCCACCATCCAGGTGCAACAGTGCTCGTTGCAGCAGGAAGATGATGGCATCGTCAACTCCTAAGTGGGGCTGGTAGGCAAATTGCAGGGGGTCTAGAAACGTCCTCACCGGAGGCCTCAGCTGGGCGAGGACCAGTCTCTCCATGACCTTCATCACATGAGATGTGAGAGCGACTGGTCTGTAGTCCTCTGGGTCGGATGGCCTTGGCTTCTTGGGAACAGGAACCACATGTGATGTCTTCCACCGCAGCGGGACTCTCTCCAGCCTCAAGCTCAGGTTGTACATGTGTGCCAGTACAGGGGCCAGCTGGATGGAGCAGGTCTTCAGGATCCGTGTTGTAATGCCATCAGGTCCTGCAGCCTTCCCCTGGTGTAATCGCTCCAACTGTCTCTTAACCTGGCCTGTAGTCACCGTTAGCTGGGGGTAGGTGTTGTTGTCTGCAGTGGAGATGGGGGGATGGGGGGGCTGAAGGAGAGGTGGTGTGCTGGAGAATGCTGGTTGGTGGATTGAACGACTTGGGGCAGTGTGGATGTGTGGGGGGCTGGTGGTGGTATGGGAGTAGCAGGAGGTGAGCTGAACCTGTTGAAAAACTGGTTGAACTGGTTTGCTCTATCCAGGCTCCCAGATCTCTGTGTGTCCTTCCCCTTCATTCCAGTGATGTTCTTCATTCCTTTCCACACATCTCTCACACTGTTCTGCTCGAGTTTGGACTCAAGCTTCCTCCTGTAGTTGTCCTTGCATGTCCTCAGTGTCTCTCTGATTTCAAGCTGGACTCTCCTCTGCTCCTCCTTATCTCCAGACCTGAAAGCCATCTTCTTTTTGTTTAGAAGTGCCTTCAGGTCACTGGTAATCCAGGGTTTGTTGTTGGAGAAGCAGTGCACGATCCGGGCTGGCATGACAGTGTCCTCACAGAATCTGATGTATTCTGTGATGCAGTCAGACATGTTGTCGATGTCCTCCCCATGAGGCCCACAGAGCACATCCCAGTCTGTCGACCCAAAGCAGTCCTGCAGTGCCTCAGCTGCCTCCTGTGTCCACCTCCTCACCGTCCTGATGCGCACAGGCTGCCTACTCAGTCGAGGGACATACTTGGGAGTCATCCTTACCAAGATGTGGTCCGACCTGCCAAGGGGGGGCAGGGCTGTGGCGCTGTATGCATCTTTGGCATTAGCATAGAGGAGATCCAGCATTTTGTTTTCCCTGTTGGGACAGTCAACATACTGCTGGAAGTTGTGTAGAGTTTTGTCCAATGAGGCATGGTTAAAGTCACCTGTGATGACCATGAAGGCGTCTGGGTGTTGAGTCTGGAGTCTGGCTGCAGTAGCGCTGATGACGTCACAGGCCACCGCTGCATCAGCTGATGGGGCAATGTAAACAGCGATCAAAATGGCGGACGTAAACTCCCTCGGTAAATAACACGGCCGCATTCCCACAGCCAGAAGTTCAATGTCCGGGCTACAAATCTGTTCCTTCACATTAACATGACTGGGATTACACCACCTCTCACTCACATAAAGTGCAATCCCGCCGCCCCTCTTCTTCCGACTCTTGGAAAAGTCCCTGTCCCCCCGCACCAAGGAAAATCCAGGAACCTCCACGCTGCAGTCCGGAATAAGCGAGTGTAGCCAGGTTTCCGTGAAGCAGAAAATACTGCACTCCCTGTACTCCTTCTGGGTCCTAACCAGCGCCGTGAGTTCGTCCGTCTTATAGACCTCACGTTCCCCACAATAATCGCCGGTACCGCTGGTTTGTGCCGTCTCCTCTTCTCCCTCCGTTTAACTCCAGACCTGCAGCCCAGTCGTCTCCTCCGTAACTCCTCCGGACCACAGGCCCGTCTCTGGGCAGCAGCAGAGGCCCACACAGCGCAATCAGCTGTTCACGCAAGTAAACAATGCCTCTACTCCGTTTGGCGAGGTTCTCCGCAACAATCAATGCCTCTACTCCGTAGAGAACAGCGACAGAACCACATCCAGCCATTGTGGAAAGCCCAACTGATGATCTATGGGTTCTTTAAGCACGGATCCTTAATCGGTTACAGCAAATATACACAGATTAACACACACGACGGGAGCTGCGTCTGCAGGCAGCCAGCTGTGCCGGCGCCAAAAAAACCACATATTACATGCAGATCATGTAAAATAATGACAAGATGAAACAAAGAAAATTATAATTTTGCATAAATCCAATGTTTTTGCAGCAAAGGTTGATTTTACTCACAGATATTCCTTCTGCTTGATGTAGCACAGCGCTCTGTTCCCATACAGGATGTGATTATCAGGACTAAAGCAAGGAGCACAAAATTATCACATTCAGGACACAAAATGCAGTTCAAACTGTCTTTATCACCAGCAGAAATGTTTGCTGCATTTTTATATTTTCTGGTTTAAAACTGAAATCACAAAATGACTGAAAGTGATTTCAGATTGACTCAGCACATAAAAACTTCTCATAAAACAAAAAACATGGGTACTAATGAAACTTTTACTTTATGAAAAACTTTTATTGGAAGTATTGAGAGAAAACATTGTGACATTAGCGGTTTAGAAACATCGTTTCATCGTTGACAGAAACTCACTAGCATTTGATGGCGTTGGTGTAAAACTTCAGAGCTTCTGCGTACTGCTGGGCCTGAAACTTCTCGTTCCCAAGGATCTTCATCGCTTCACTTTCCTGAAACAAAAGAATCTGGGATGTTTTCACAGTACAGAAACAAACTTGTGCTATACAAAGTTAAGGAAACGTTTATCACAAATTTATTTTATTTTTCAAACTGTAACAAACAATACTTCAGTCTAAAGACAGAAATAGATCGGCTGACGTTTTGATCAACGTATTGATCATCAATAACAGAAAACATCTGTTAGAGAGCTGGACTCATTCATTCACTCATTCACTCCTTCATTCATATGCAGGCATTTACCGACTACATTTTAAAATTATTGGTAGTAAAACAATAAAAAAATGTTGGGTTATTTTCATAACCCAATTTCTGGGTAGAAGCTGTTGGGTCAGTTTGACCAAATATTGGGTCAAAATTCATAACTCAAGAGTTGGGTCAGAAATTTACCAGAACTCTACGGGTTGAATATTCTGTTGGGTCAGAGGTTGGGTACATTTACCCAGTCGGTGGGTTACAGACGAAACGTGGAAGAAGCCACGCCCCTTTTCACAAGCCTCCATGTTCAACAAGACTGTGAACGTTGCTCCTCTACTTTGAAATAAGACATGGTAAGTAAAAAGAAGATAAAGTTTCAACGTGAATTAATAAATGGAATTTATTTACAACATGTTTGATATTTATTTTTATGGTTATTTAAAATGTTTATTACAGTGGGTTGCTCTGACAAAGAGCTTTGGTTTTGCTGCAACACGGCTGTTGAAAAATTAAAAATAAAAAGATGAAGGGGAAGGAAGAGGGCACAATTTGTCAAGTAAATTAAATTCAATTGTTTAATATAACTTCAACCATATTTGTTCGTAACTTATCGTAGTCAAAATCTTTAAAAATCGATTTAGTTTTAAAAGAAAAGATAGTGGGCTTAGTTCACCAGCAGGGGGCGATATGCGCGCTTCCTCAGCGGGTTGAAGCCACGTTTTCCAACACCAGCAGTAAAGGCGCTGGAGAGCGAGCAGAGCTGTTAATAAAGTGGGTATATTATGTTTTTTGGAAAATAAAATAACTTTCACAACATTATTAGGCGATAAATTAGTAGTGTAAACCTGAATTATGTGCTTAATTACAAATGGGATCGGACTTTTATCCTCTCCCACTGCAGCCGTTCTGTCAGTTGACTGGGCGGAGCGGCTGGTTAAGAAACGACTTAAAAGCAAAAATAATTCGAATAGAAAGAACTCTTTATTTTTACACCTGGAATCCTGATCTTGTCTCCCCAGCAAACTTGATTCTCTTTTCTTTATAAGTGGCAAAAACCAAATAGACCATCAAAGAAGTAACTTCAGCACTAAGTTAGTGTTTAAGTTAACTTTTACTTGTAAATTTAATGATGTGTCATTTTATTTTACTGAGTGCTATATTTATTTCTAGGACCATAAAAATTACTCCAATTTTGAAATTGCTGGTTAATTACAAATTATCGGCTAGAAGGTTGAATTCAATCATTCTTAAAGTTTGATTTGTGTTTTTGTCTTTTCTGATGGAAGTTATAATTTTACATCCAGGATCTTCAGGAGAATTAAGCGAAAACCGAACTCCTTGTTCTCAACGAAGACCTTCTGTATGGCCAAGAACATGAGTTTGCTCCCTCAAGGCATTGAAGCCAAGAAGAAATGTTTTCTAAACTGGTTTCATGCTTTTAGTTACTGTAACATTTTAACACTAGTTTCTGATTGATAGAGAAGGTGATGTAGCCCTGCAGCTGCTCCACCTTCACATTTGGGAGAAGATTTTCAGTCCCATCAACCTGGAAGTTCGGATGGTTTTATTGATATCCAGGCTGTAAGTCCACCTTCATCTCTGAATCATGCTCAAATTGTTTGCTGTTTAAACAAGTTCATCACTACTGGCCTGTTTTTTCTGTCTTCTCTCTCCATCAGGTTGGGACAAACCTGGTGGATCATCTACAAAATGTGACAACATAGAAGCCGCAGTTTCTACAAGTTTTACTTGTAGTTTGTTTTAAAACAGACTTTTTACATGAAATGTTTTCTAATGCAGTAACAGATACTTCTGGAGTTGTAGTCAAATAATGACTACTTGAAGTGATTTCATTATATACTGTTGAAACAACTTCTGTTTTGTAACTTTTGTAAATGAATTCTGCTGACTATATATTTATCACATGGAAATAAAAGAAGCTTTGAATTCAGATTGTTTTTAATCCTGTTTTTATGTGGTGAAATTTTAAATAAATCAACCTTTTTTTTACCCAAATATGGTGGTATAATAACCCTTGTGTTGGGTCATGAGTTTCAACCCAATTTTGGGTCAATTTAACCAATTTAACCCAACCTTTGGTTAGTTGCCATAACCCAATGTGTTGGGCCGAACCATCAACCCAGTTGAGTTAAAACACTCCAGTGTTGGGTCAATATAAGACCCAGCACTGGATTACGAATTGGTTAATTTTTAACCCAGAAGTTTTTACTGTGTATAAATGTTTGGTTTTTATGTCATTACAAATAAAAAAAACTGAAGAAAATGCATTAAAATGTCCTACACTGCAAAAAAATCTTACCAGGTTGATTCAGTTCACTTGAAATAAACTTTAAATCATTTTTCAGTTTAATATAAGAGCTTGATATTCCTTAGTATTGATGAAAGTTCTAGTTTCAGCAGGAGTGAATTTCACTTAAAACATGAAAATGTCTCGTTAAGGAAACTAATCTGTTGAATGAATATTAGATTTATTGACTTAAAACAAAATATTTTGCTTAATAGTTACTTTTTAGTTAGTTTTGTTTTATATAGATCTTTTTTTCCATAGATCAGACCAAATAACTTGTTAGGCTTTAGTGCTTTTACAGTTTTTACAGTGTAGAGGATTTGATTGTTACCATTGCAGACGACTCATCAGGCGGTGCCTTCAGGGCCCTCATCGTAGCGTCCAGGTTGTTGCTCATCTCCCGCATAAACTTGGCATCTAAACAAAAAACAATTCACATTTTAGAAATTATTTGTTTTTAATCAAACAGAAAACCTTGCACTCTAAAAACCTCACACTCTTGAGATTTTTCAATTTAACTTGGCGCCTCACACTCCGAGAAGATGAAGCCGAATGTTGTGTAGCAGTTGGGGAATCCTCCCAGGCAGAGCAGCTGCTCCCGTCTGAACCCATCGCCCAGCGTCTCCAGCCAGCGCACCGCTTCCTCCAGGATCTCTGGAGAGCAGTGCTGCCGCGGAAAGTCTCCATGTTACTGAACGCACCAGTACTGGCTAACCAACATATACATAATCAGCAGAAGGTTTTTATTTCCTCACAGCCCGACTTAAATCAAGTTGTTTTATGAATGAAAAAATGTCAACAATAAGATGGGAATCTGTGAGCCAATCAGGTGCAGCTTACCTGATGCAACATGTTGCAAAAAATGAAAACGTGTCTGGAGGAATCCCTGTCCAACTGCAGGAGAAACAGAAAACATTCAGAACAACTAAACATCAGGAAGAGAAACGGATCATGTTTGGAACAAAACAGCTACAGAACGAATCAACCCGGAAAATTTAGCAAAAATATCTGAATATCTGATATGTCATCAAATCAATGACTATGAGCAGCTAGCTGATAGAGGCTAACCCAGCTGGCCGACGGAGGCTAACCCAGCTGGCCGACAGAGGCTAACCCAGCTAGCCGACAGAGGCTAACCCAGCTAGCTGATAGAGGCTAACCCAGCTGGCCGACGGAGGCTAACCCAGCTGGCCGACGGAGGCTAACCCAGCTGGCCGACAGAGGCTAACCCAGCTGGCCGACAGAGGCTAACCCAGCTAGCTGATAGAGGCTAACCCAGCTAGCTGATAGAGGCTAACCCAGCTAGCTGATAGAGGCTAACCCAGCTAGCTGATAGAGGCTAACCCAGCTAGCTGATAGAGGCTAACCCAGCTAGCTGATAGAGGCTAACCCAGCTGGCCGACGGAGGCTAACCCAGCTGGCCGACGGAGGCTAACCCAGCTGGCCGACGGAGGCTAACCCAGCTAGCCGACGGAGGCTAACCCAGCTGGCCGACAGAGGCTAACCCAGCTAGCTGATAGAGGCTAACCCAGCTAGCTGATAGAGGCTAACCCAGCTAGCTGATAGAGGCTAACCCAGCTAGCTGATAGAGGCTAACCCAGCTGGCCGACAGAGGCTAACCCAGCTAGCTGATAGAGGCTAACCCAGCTAGCTGATAGAGGCTAACCCAGCTGGCCGACGGAGGCTAACCCAGCTGGCCGACGGAGGCTAACCCAGCTGGCCGACGGAGGCTAACCCAGCTGGCCGACAGAGGCTAACCCAGCTAGCTGGAGGTGGGACTTACACTTGCCACTTCCAGGTGCAGCAGAATCATTTCAACCACCTGAATCCTGCGGAGGTTCTCCACATCCAGCATTTCACTTGTCCTGCAGACAGAATAAAATCTCAGCGCTTTGCAACGATTCCCGTCTGATCTGTAGAGGCGGGCCGAGCTGCGCTCACTCTTCGTTGATTAAGCCAACTTCTGCGGCCCAAGTGAAGGTCTTGGAGATGTCGGGCTGCAGCAGCGTGGGAAACCAGAAGACGCAAACTCTCATCCGCTGAGCGCCTTCCTTCTTGGTCTGTAGGGGGATGGAGCCCCACTGGCTGAACACTCTCTCTGGAGGAGCAGGAGGCAAAATGTCGCTTTTAACTGGACATATTCGTATGAGATTAGCTACCATAGTTACGCCGAGGAGACGCAGTTCCACGTCACCTTTGACCCCATCCAGCCACTGAACAGATGCTGAGAACAGATCAATGCATGGATGTGCCAAAACTTTCTGAACAGAAACTGAAGTTTTTGAAGAGGAACAATCTAGAGTTATAAATCTAGAGCTATATACCTAGAATTACAGATCTAGAGTTATCACAGCGCCAGTTCTTCCACCAGTTGCCCCTTCAGTCAATCCAGCAACTTTCTTGATATATTGAGCAACATTTCAGACAAAACACTGGTTTCGGCCAAAATCGGAATCGGTAGGTTAGGTTTTTTAAAGATCGGTAGTCGACAATCGACCAGAAAACTGCAAACAGTGCAGCTCTAATTCACACAAACACAAAGTTTATTCTTCAAGAATATTCTCATCTGAAATTGATTTCTACAGGAAAAACCTAACTACTAAAACTGAACACATTCTTGGCAATAAGTTACATTTACTCGTAGCCTCGTGGAACGAAAAGTGGAGAAAATAACATTTCTAATCAAACTGCCATTTTTCTAAAATTATTTATCAAAACTTATGGTGATAATTTTTCACAATACAGTAAATGCCCAACTCTGTTTCATCTCATTTTCTGTTCATGTTTTTATCATTTAAGGCTTTTTGAACTTTCCTGTTGATTAAACATAAATTAAACTTGAGAAGCTTCAAAAATGAAAACATTCCTCACGAGTCACAATTTAAAAGAAAAAATGGTAGAAAACTTTCATAATATTTCATTTTAAGTCAATCCTAAGAAACACATTTCCTATCAAAGTTTTAAATCTTTCTTACCTGAAAGGTTTATTTTGATGTCCCCGTGAGATTTCTACGACACCAAAAGAAAAACTGGTTTAGATGAAGAACAAATCAAACATGGAAAATGTTTGTTGGATTTTTACCAGAAACTTCCTGTTGCGGTGGAAACCCCAATCGCTGTCCGAGTCTGAATCCGACATTTTGCTCAAGTCTGTCCAAACAAAGTTTACAGCATTACAGGTTTTACCTTCTACTCTCAATAAATGTTATTTTACAATAATATCCAAACTCCTTTGACTGGCATTTTGACTAATTCTAGTTTCAGACCGTCATTTGTTGCAACGAGTTGCTCATTAACATTAAATCTTGGCAGGAAAATTTAAAGTCATGAGGAAAGCAAATAAATATAAATCATCAATAAGGGGAAAATAACAGCAAATCCACATTATTATTTAATGTTTCAATTAGGCCTGTCGCGATATCGATTAATCGTACGATAAATTAAAACTATCGACGTCATTTTAATTATCGCCATTATCGTCTCTTCCGACATTTTTCTCTTTCTGTTGATGACACCGAATGAAAAAAGGCTCAACTCCGGTGCTCTCCACTGACCTCTGACCTCATTTCCTTAGTGTAAAGCCCAGCGCACACTACACAATCTTAGAGCTGTCGGCCGATTGTCGGCCCATTTTCAAAACCTGACAGACCACACATTAGCCGACAGAAATCCTTGGTATAACGGTTCGATCGGGTTCGGTCCTGCTGTGTGGTGTCCAACAATGGGCACAAAATAATGGCTACAAGTTCAGTTAACTAATTTTAAAACCAGGCATTAATCAATGCTTTACTACAATCTACCTGCAATGCATGTGGCTAGTGTCAGCGTAAAGTCCTGACTGAATGAAAATCATTATAAACTGTTTACGTCACGTTAACGAAGAACAACTGAAAAGTTACCGGGTTTATCAACTGCGGTAGCAATTTCGCTCCAACTCCTCCTCTTGTCATTTCTATATTCTTTGCATGTTGAATAAACATTAATGTTGTTTCCACATATCATCTCCAATGTCCGCTGTTGCTCCGTGTCAGCTGTTTGGGATTCCCCTCCATAATTTCCCCTCAGAAAACACGGAGGAGAATCCTCGCTTTCTGATTGGCTACCTGTCACATTCAACAGGTGGAGTTAAAGCTGCCAGTCGGGGAAAACCTCTGATTTAGATCAGAGCGGCAACGACGATCTACCGTAACACACCACACAATCTTAGAAAGACCAACGTTTTAAGATTGTTATAAGGGGAAAAATAGGAGCAAAAAATCATGTAGTGTGAACTATTGCATCAGGTAGTCGATGTGCCCATCTTCTCTATTTAAATCTAATTATTACTGAAGGGCAACATAATATACAGACTTCATAATCTGCACTCTTTTGGTTGAATGCAGTATTTATTTCCACTTTGGCTTTATGTTGTTTAGTTTTTATCAAGTACATTTTTTGTTAATGGAGACTGAGAATCCATTTTGTTTTTGGTTGTTTTGTTTATTTTGTTTATCAGCTCCAGTGTTAAATATTCTTTTGAAAATAAAGTGTATCTATCTTTGGCAGGAAATCACATGCATTATTACGTCATTTCCATTAAATCAGTGTAAAAACATCTTCAAACAATATTATCGTTTATCGCAATAATTTTTTGAGACAATTAATCACTCAGCAAAATTTGCTATCGTGACAGGCCAAGTTTCAATCATTATATTGGACCCAATATACCATATAATGAGCCGGGAACATTTCTGAACGCATTTTTCTTTTTCTAAATAATAACCTGGCATTTTGACGGTGGTGCAGATTTCCTAACATTCACTGTATTTATGTGAACTGGACGTTTTCCTGTCCTGTGATGGCGGAACAAAACATAGAAAATGACAGACAGATGTCCACACCAACATTAGGTAAAACATTTAATGAAACAGAAACTGGAAGTGGAGTCGGCCTGAAATCAGAGACGGGCTGCTGCCAGGAAAACATTTCCTCCTCTGGTTTAAATAAATCCTCCGATAAAAGTAAAAACGCTCCGCAGGACCGACGACTCTGCTGCCGCTCAAATGTCTCATTTTATAACACATGATAGTTTTTCATTAAAATCTTACTTTAATATGTCAAAGAATTTTAAAGTTTGTCTGTTTATGTTTCCAACATAACAAACTTTATGTTATGTTGGAAACATAATATAAACTTTACGTCTTTAATCATGGAATATTGTCATTTTACCCAGTTTTATAACTTTATGATAAAACATTAGGAAGACACCAACATGAATATTTGGGCCAACGTTGATAGTTGATATAAATATTGTCCATATTAAAGATAAGCGATATTTATCAGTATCAAACATCAGAACTGCAACAAATGATTATATTAATTATCAATTATTCTAATTAATCAAATAAAAGAGGCTGATTAAGAATTTAAGCCTTTTATACAATATTAAAAATCCGACAAGATGCAAGTAATTTATTTCAAATAAAACATTTTATTGCCTACAATGCAGCATAACTTGATCATTTGTAGCAAAAAATATAGATTTCTAACAACATGTGGAAAGCTCAGACTTTTCTGCTGATCTGTTCATTATTATTACTTTGATTTATGCCAGGGATATTTGACTGTTCAGCTGAAATATTGACTCATTTCCATCAACGATGCACAATACAGCGATTTTGCCGCCGGTACCCACAAGGAATACCGGTCGATATTCATCATTTATTCCCATCGTATTGCCCTTTATCGCGTTTCTGCGCAGCATCGCTGCAGTCATTTCTCCACTGTATTATGAAGGTAGAGATGATATTGGCCATATTAGGACTACAGCATATTAATAGTGGATATTTACAAATGTGTTGGATAGTAACGGATTACATGTAACGACGTTACGTAATTTAATTACAAAAAAAGAGTAACTGTAATTCGGTACAGTTACAATGAGAAAATATGTAATTCAGTTAGTTACTTCCGAAAATATTAAGAATTACAAATTTAGTTACATTTTTAAAAAAATATGAACAAAAACCTTTGCGAAATATGTAATGACATTTTTATTGCTTTGCGCCCTATATCGCCGTTTCCCGCTACGGCTCCTTGTCTCTATCATATTTTCCGCCGCAATGCCACTGATGGTCCATCCTGTGCTGGTGGAGCCTCCTGGAGGAACAGCAAGCAGCGGACGGTTCCATTTCAGCTCAAGCAGCGCATCAAAAATGACAGCCTTCCAGCACTGGAAATATAAGGAGCATTTCATTTACATATGTGAAAATGGCTCAAATTTAACCGTGCAGTGCAAGAAGAGTTTGCCGGCTATCAAGAACTTGTCCACGTCGAAGCAATCTATGTCAAACCTGAGGAAACATTTAGAGGTAAGTGCAACTCACTGATAGACGAAGCGTATTGTTTTACGAATATTTGACTGTTTGGTGTTGATGCATGACAAACGTTGGAATCTATTCTTTCCCATGAGACATTGTATGCAATGTGCTAGTGTTATGGTTTTCATGATGAACATAAAGTAAACTAGAAAATTCCTGAAGAAATTTAACTGGGGCCTGCCAAAGTGTGCCCGTCGGTTTGGACCCAGCGTTCTGATGCTAGAAATTAGCATCAATGCTAAGCTTAGCTAAATAGTAGTCATTAGCTTGTGGAATTTTATAACTTGCTTCATAAGTCAGTCACTACTCTCCTTATGCATTGCTATGGGCAGGCCCCAATTAATGCTACTTTGAACATATAATTATTAATTATAGTATATTTTTCTTCTATCTTTTTTTCTCTCTCTCTTTTCAGAGGAAGCATCCAGGCGTTCTTCTGAAAGGCACGTTTAGTCCATCTGATACTCGGGAAGATGACCTGGCAGGCAGTTCTACCCCAGCAGCTACTCAATTGTTTAATTGCATTGAGTGTTTAAATGCAAATGTTAAGTGACGTAACTCTTGGCACTACGTTGTAGTGTCCACAGTTGTTTTGCTTGTCTAACACAGTGATTGTGTGATTTTGGAAAACTATTGTTTTTCCCGTTTTGATTTTGAATGATATGTTGCAAACACTTCTATTTTTGTCAACATTCCATTGACTGTTAAATGTTCAGTGACTAACTTGACTACCCATCGTGCATCTTAATTCTTGATGCACTGTATTGTGCCGTGTTTAATTTTACAAGCAAGGGTGTGCAAAGAAAAAATCAAGAAAAATAAAATGTGATGTAAAAGTCTTACTTTGCTTATTTATTACTAAACTAGAGCACTTCATTGTTATTGCACATGTATGAAGTAATGAAATGCAGTTTGGCATCTAATCAAGTGCAACGTGTGCAGATTGTACAGCATGCAGTATTTAGAGATAAAATGCAGTTATTCACAGCTAGGGTAAGGAAAGATGGTTGATAGATATGTGCAGCAGAATAAATAAATTACCCCTAGGGAAATGCATGTATGTGCAGAGCCACTGTAGATAGGGCTATACAGGTGCGAATTGAAGAGGAACAATGTACAAATGTTGGGATGGTACAGTAAGGTATGGATAGAGGGGAAGGAAAGATTGGTCTTTGGGAAGAGTTCAATAAGGTGACCACTGTAGGAAAGAAGTGGTTTCTGAACCTGCTTGTGTTAGTCTGCAAACTGCGTAAATGGTAGAGCCTGGGGAAGGAGCAGAAAAGAGTATGGCCCGATGAGAGGAGTCTGAGAAAATCTTACATGCCTGGTGCTGGCATCTCTTCTTGTGGACCTCCTGTGATTGCCTGTCAGCAATTCCCTCTCAGCTTAGTGCTCTTTTAAGGTTCCCATTCAGTTCTCAAAAATTAAGTGTTGAACATGGGTCAATACTCATTAAAACCTCAAAGTAATCAAAAAGTAATCAAAAGTAATTAGTTACATTACTTTTTAAAAGTAATCGAAAAAGTTACACTACAGTTACATTTTAAACAAGGTAACTTGTAACTGTAACGGGTTACATTTTTAAAGTAACTTACCCAACACTGCATATTGGACAATCACTCATTACAAGAGAAACGAACTGAGTAAATACCCTTTATGCTTCCGCACTATTTTGCCCCGGGGTTATAAGATCGTAAACCAATATCTGCCCCTCCCTTGGAAAGCAAAGCACCGGACTGCACGTCCTCCTGTTGTAAACTAGAACACACACAGGAACAGACCTGAAACACGTGGCATCGAGTCGGTGTGTTTTCTGCGCCAGTTTCTTTTCCCAAAAAAATGCGGCTCCGCCACTTTTAAGGAACCACGTGTGGGTGTGGCGGGGGCCAAACCTGTCTGGCTTCGGTTCCCAAACAGCCACAACTGCTCAATATGTCCACTACTTACAGAAAGGCTGAGCAATAACCAGGCAAGACTGACATTAAAAGGAAACAACAACCAATATTCAGAGTAACCTAATGCCTGAAACAACTCACCTCCCATTGAAGCAACATTAGCATTTTAGCTCACTTACTGACTTCCTTACAGGGCCAACATCCTAACAAGGACATAAACTAAAGCCTTTCAAAGTTATTAAGTGCATTTCCTTTCAGAGTTCAAGCTATTCCAAAACTGTTCTAGATTTTCGCAGATGTTCGTCACGTTTCAATCCATTATCAGCCTTTTGTTTTAGCGCCTTAGACCGTTAGCTAAAACTAGCGATTCAAAATGTAATCGAAATGTTTTAAAGCGATTGAAAACAGAGTCAGACACAACCTACCTTATGAAAACTGCTGATAAAAGGTTTCACGGTGATATTCTGCGCTCCTCAGATCATAATGTGTTGAATTGTTTTCAGGCGCTTCGTAAAAGCAAGTAGCTACACGCATGAAAAGGGTTTTCTTCTTCTCCGGCGCCGTTTTGCAGCCTAAGCGAACAGCGCCCCCAGCTGGCTTTATTTAAATCGGAAGTCTGTAACCTTTACACTTTGTTCCCGAGTCACCGGAGAGAAGGTGTGGACATTTCATCACAAATGTTGGATAAACAACAAAATAAGAGCTGTGTCCTTCAAACTGTGACGCAAGATTGATCTTACTAATCAATACAGGATGAATATATTAAAAATAAACCCCCAACTGTACGTTTTCAAAAATACTTTCTTGATCTCAAAGGAATTTTAATAAGTCGCAAAGAGCATCCATTACATTACATTTTCTCACTGACCTTTTGGGGAAAAATCATTTCAGGAGTAGTTTTACTGCAGAATACATTTTCTTTTGTTTGAGTAAAATTATTATGAAGTATCGCTAGTTCTATTTGAGAAAGTCTTTTGGATTCTCAATCCAGTGCAAATAACTTCACTGAGTAAAAAAATGAAATATTTTAACCAAAGTACTTGAGACACAGAGACAAACTTAGAGTTTATGTTTAAGTGAGAGCTCTTGTTTGTGCACAATGTTTTCTGTTTTCGTGTTATTTTCCATCTGCTGAGCATGGTGAGGCATTTATAGATCAAAAAGAAACACTAAATATGTCACTATTTATGACGCGTCTTCTATGGCTTTGTATGTTTGTGTTTTTATGATTTAAAGCCTTGTTGCTGGAATGTACAATACTAATAAACTTTATTCATTGATTGATTGAATGTAAGCATTTGTTTCATCAGTTTGTAGCAAAAAATAATCATTTGAAAGGAATTTCTTCTGCCTTAATTTTCTATTTTGTTATCATGTTATTTAAAAGGTTTTTGTAATTTTAGTCTTTAAAATATGGCGGAGTGTTAGGGCCACACTAAGAAAAATTAAGAATTAAAAATTGTAATTGCAAGAATAAAGTGTTGTAATAGTGTGATGATAAAATCATAATCTTACAAGAGTAAAGTTGTAATTTTATGACTTTATTCTCTTGATTGTATTGTTTTATGTTCCTCCGTCGTCTTAAGCTTCCATAATTTGCAGTTTGTTGTTTTCGCTCCGCGGCTGCGATCCGGACGGGCCGTTTCTCTGGGTCCGGTTCGCCCGCAGCTCAAAGTGCTGCCTCTGCCTCAGCAGGCCTCGCAGAACTTTCTCCGGATACAGGAAGAAGTTCCTGTTGCGCTCCAGGTCCTGCGCCTTCATGATGCGCGTCACCAGGGCCTCCTGGATGGCCGCGGACTCACAGGGCCGATGCCGGATGCCGTGACTGACTTCCTTCTGCGGCTCGATGACCAGCAGACCCGGTTGGCTGAAACACGGTGCTGCTGAAGCATTTCTTTCCACAAGCTGCCCGCAGCTCCTCTGGTCGCCTGCCGTCGAGTTGGCTTTGGCATCAGCTGGGTGAGCCGTCACATTCCCCATGCTGGAGGCGTTGCTGTTTTCCACGCTGCTGCTTTTTGGCTCCAATGTTCCTCCAGCTTCAGTCTCCAAAATGGTTTTACGTAAATAGGCGAAGTAGCCTCTAATGAGGCGATCTAACCCCGTCTTATAGGACAGACGCAGAGACTCGATGGACCCAGACGGCACAGAGTGAAGGCGAACCTGTTGGAGAATAAATTCAGATTTACTCTGTTCCTGCTTTCATCTCCAACAGGTTTGAATCCAAAAACAAGCAGAACTGGAAGAAAAAGCAGCTTTCTATTACCATTCCTTGTTTATTATTAATTCACTGGGATAAACATCAAAGTTCTGGTTCAATGTCTGCCAGGCCTGAAGTCTCCTAAAACTCATAACATGCAATATATGGCAAAATACAGGAAGATACAAAATAATACGGCATGATTATCCACTTCAACCAAACAAATAGATCTGTCGTTGGAGAGGGATGTGTACATGACTATAGAAACAAACCTTAGAAGGTTTGGTAAGTTTTTCTTGTTAAAAGAAATTTTCTAAATTTTCTAGGAAATTGGAAGAAAATGTAATTTCTGAGCAATAAAATCCAGATTCAGGTCATTGTTTCTTTAGAATGCTTGCCGAATTTAGCCAAGTTTTATGAATTAATTAAAAGCAGATTTGTGTGCAGCAAAATTAGCGTTTGCATAAACATCACATCATTATTTAAAGACAAATCATTTGTGTTTTTGCCAATATTTTCTGCTGTGAGATATTACTTTGTGATAATTTCTTCCAAACTAAATATAGAAAGTCCTTGTCTACATCAGACGTCTGTACTGTTTTAATCTTTAACTGATGTCAGGGGCCACACGCAATCAGCATAGGGCCAATAAAGGCCCCTGGACCGCAGTTTGGACACTCCTGCATAAAAAAATACATTGAGAAAGTACTTTTACTTAAATACTTTAAGTACTTTTAAAAGCGAGGTACTTCCTTTTCCTCAGGTGGTTTTGCTTTTAGAGTACATTTGTCTGTTTATTTCTTCTTTCACCTGAAGCTTTTAGAAAAACAGATTTTACAAATTTGTTAAAATTATTATGCACTGACTCTATGACACAGATAATCTGGGACAAAACAGATCGAGCTCGTCTGCCTCCTCCCACTGCTCCCAGTACAGTGCACACCACCTCTCCTTCAGCCCCCCCATCCCCCCATCTCCACTGCAGACAACAACACCTACCCCCAGCTAACGGTGACTACAGGCCAGGTTAAGAGACAGTTGGAGCGATTACACCAGGGGAAGGCTGCAGGACCTGATGGCATTACAACACGGATCCTGAAGACCTGCTCCATCCAGCTGGCCCCTGGACTGGCACACATGTACAACCTGAGCTTGAGGCTGGAGAGAGTCCCGCTGCGGTGGAAGACATCACATGTGGTTCCTGTTCCCAAGAAGCCAAGGCCATCCGACCCAGAGGACTACAGACCAGTCGCTCTCACATCTCATGTGATGAAGGTCATGGAGAGACTGGTCCTGGCCCAGCTGAGGCCTCCGGTGAGGACGTTTCTAGACCCCCTGCAATTTGCCTACCAGCCCCACTTAGGAGTTGACGATGCCATCATCTTCCTGCTGCAACGAGCACTGTTGCACCTGGATGGTGGAGGAGACACTGTGAGAATCACATTCTTTGATTTCTCCAGTGCCTTCAACACCATCCAGCCTCTGCTGCTGGGTGAGAAGCTGCGGAGGATGGGTGTCAACGACTCAGTGATCTCTTGGGTGACTGACTACTTGACAGGCAGGCCACAGTTTGTCCGTCTGGGCAGTGTCCTGTCTGATGTGGTGGTCAGTGACGTAGGAGCTCCACAGGGAACTGTGCTTCTCCCTTTCTCTTCACCCTGTACACCACTGATTTCCAGTGTTGGGGAAGCAGCATCAGAGCCAGCGACTCTAATAGACTAAATCATCAGGAAAGCTGGCTCTGTACTGGGACTAAGGCTGGAGTCCCTGGAAACTGTGGTGGAGAGGAGGACACTGAAGAAGGTTCTGTCTATTATGGACAATAAACAGCAGCCTCTCCACCACATAGTGGACAGACAGCGGAGCTCCTTCTCACATAGGCTGCTCCAGCTCCGCTGTCGTAGGGACAGATACAGGAAATCCTTCCTGCCACATGCCATCTCACTGTACAATAAAAGCTAAATCATTGTTCTGCACTAATCAGTCCAATTTTGCACAACTGCACTGTGGCACACTGCTGTACATATATTACATATACATACTGTATCTGCATTTTGAATCTTTGCAAGGACTGCTCTAAGCTGCTTTTTATATTAACAGCATTTTATATTTTTACAATTTATAGCATTTTATATTTTATTTTTATTTTATCTACAACTACTACTCAGTGGTAGTTGTTATTGTGTCTTGTCTCTATGCTGTAAATGCAAAGTCATTTCCCTGCTGGGATGAATAAAGTACTTCTATTCTATTTTATTCTATTCTATTCTATTCTAAACTGCAGAAATACACCAGTCAGTCAGAAACAACCAATCAGAGTCAGGAGGCGGGGCTTAGCACTGTCAATCATGCTCAACGCCAAGCGAGTACATGAGGTTGATTGACAGCGCTATGCCCCGCCTCCAGAAGGCAGCAGCAGGTCGATCTTTGTTCAGATTATTTATCTCATAACAAACATGGTGTCAATTTGAATGCAGAGTTTTGTAGAAGTTTGATCCTCCATGGTTTCCTGGTTCGGCTCACCTGGTGGATCCTCAGGTGCAGGTGAAACGCGGCGCCGGCCAGCCACTGCCGCATGGCTTCTGTGCTCATCCTCTTCTTGGTGGTCATCCTCTCATAATGGTCGATCAGCTCCAGGTTGAGCCAGGCGTCATACAGCTCGGCGGCCTCCGCCATCTTCTCCTCGTCGTTGGCGACGGCGGGGACCAGGCGCAGGTAGCCGTGGATCATCGATCCGATTCTGGACGAGGCGCTGACGCCGAACACCCTCGGAACTTTGGATCCCTGCGGCGAAGCTGCAGCGCGGACCTGATGGCAGCTTTAAAAGTTTAGCTTCATGGACATTACAGCAGAGCAGCAGGGCCGGACTCACCCGGTCGTGGCCCTGGGCTGGAGCCGGTTTGGTGCCCAGTCCGCTGCACAAAATCTCTCCTACTGATCACTGTAGGTGATCCTGCAGCTGTAAAGCTCCAAAGATTCATGGAGTTCATCTGGTCAATCAGTTTTATATAAGACACAATGTAAAGCATGAATTCATTAAAAAATTGAATAAAAGTAATCTTTGGAGCCCTGGGCTACCAAAACTGTAAACTAAAATCTGTCCCAGGCCACACTAAGAAAATTACAGAAAATTATGAGAATAAAGTCACAGAAGAATAACATCATAATACAATGACTTATGACTTTATTCTCATAATATTACTAACTTTATTTCTGACATTTATCCATTATTCCTTTGTCCTTAATACTCTGTTGCTAAAACAAAGAATTTAAACTGAAAAATGAAATATTTGACGTACATGTTGGGCCACCTGGTCAAACAGCAGGGACAGGGCCAAGGCGACGACCCCTACGCCTCCGTTCGCCACCCTGCAGCCGCTCAGCTGTGCGGTGAGATTCAGGTGGAAGGCCGCCTGCTGCTCGCTGCTCATGCCACGCTGCAGGAAGCCGTACCGATGCTGCAGGGCGGCGGCAGAGTCCAGGGACAGGAAGGTGGTGAGCACCGGATCCAGGGAGATATCCGGGACGATGTCGGCGTCTCGGGCCACAGAGAACAGCTGCTGGACGGTGGCGGCAGAAGGAAGGCACGGAGACGGAGCCGTCAGGATCATGGCAGACACTGAGCTCCAGCTCAGAGATATGAGGCTTATCTGTGTTTATTTGACCCAGGCAGGCGAGTTTATCGGCTCCAGTCCAGAGATCTGTCACAGATAGCCCAGTCTGCTGAAGAGCGATTCGTTTATTAGACAGCCTGAACCTAGAACCGAGGATTTATTAAAGGTTGAACAGGTTAGGACATTTCTATGGCCCATGCAAAACATGTTTATCACATTTTTAATCTTAGATAATGAGATTTCAGGTTTTTGAAATGGCTCACTTTCCAGACACCAACACATTACATTATTGCCACAAAACCATTTTTTAAACACTTGGGTTGTTTTTAGAAGCAGCGGAGTCCCAAATGGAAGAACAAAAACGTGCAAAATATAAATTTTACCTAATAGGTCTCCCAGGGCCGGCCCTAGCCTCCATGGGGCCCTAAGCCAAATGTGGTTTTGGGGCCCTCGAGTTCTGCTAACAGTATGGACCAGCTGCAGTCAGCAGTCTGATCATTAGATCATTCACATACCTGCTATAAACTTATTGCATCTCTAGCTGTTTACATTATATACATGTATAATATAAGATACTTTTACTGGCCAACTGGTTTATTGACCAGTTGATTTCTGGGAGCCGATTTCCTTCATTTTGGGGCATCGTGATCAGCTGATTCTTACATGTGAAGCTGATCTGATCTTCATCAGCAAAGGTTTAAAAATCATCTCTGTCCTCTTCTGCTCTGCAGTGAGACGTTTAACTGACAGACCCAAGAGCAATTTATTTATTTTTTCTTTTTATCCATAAAATAAAGATTTCTACATTCATTATCAAATATATATTATTGTAAAAACAAATCCTTCATAGTGAAATTGTGTGTTTTTGATATTATAATGACATAGAAGTTAATATTTAAAAAAAAAAAGAAAATCAGCTCCACTGAGGGGGCCCCTTGGTGGCACTAAGCAGCTGCTTAGTTTGCTTATGCCTTGGGCCGGCCCTGAGGTTTCCTTTAAAAAGGCGTAACGGTTCTCCTGTGACTCTAGCATGAAACTTATTGCATTATGACAAGGTTACTTTAAATACTAATACCCAATTTTAATTAATTTCAAAGAATTCTGTTAATATTTTACTTACAAGTAAAAACAAAAGAAACATTTGTTGTTATTCTGCCATACTTCCGGCAGAATATCCTGATGTTTCGTTTCTCGGTCTATACGTCACGGAATCATTTGCTTGGGTTTCGTGACGTCACTGACCAAACGTTTAAAAATTGGACCTTGAATCAGCAAACACAAGGAAATCACCAACAATCGCAGCCACGAAACACTGATTAGTTTTAAAACTCGCTCTGACCGATAAACAGACGTTTCTGGGCCACAACCCATCGGACGCGCTTCGCTCAACGCGATTACGTCATTGCGCGCCTCTTCGAAGCGTGCCCCGTCATCGGTCGGGGACGCAGAGGGGGAGTTGGTTCGTTCAGTTTCTCTCGGTGAAAACATTACAGGTGAGTAGCCAAGCGGATCAACGGGTTTATAACATTTTAATCCGACAAAATGTAAGTATTCGGCCTTAAAGGGGAGGCCGGTAGGACTCGTTACTAGCTGCTAAATCAGAGCTAAATCTGTTAGCCGCCTAAACACCCGCACTTTGTAGGAAATATGTCCCAGACATGAGCAAATTAATGAAGACACAGATATATGAAGGATATACGTTTATTAGGTTATCTATAAAGTGTAATAAAGTTAACTCAATTACAACAGAAGTCCTTAAAGTCCAGCAGATCGCAGCTAATGCTGAAAAGCTGTAAATGCAGATCTCTAAATGATTTAAATGGATCATTTATTGACTAAATCATGCGATTATAAAGACGTTAAGTGCTTTAATAACATTTTCATTAATTACCCTTCTGGGAGCAAACAGGCGGATTTTTGGAGGGTTTAACCTTCTTTTATTTCTTCTGACTAGCATTGCTTTAGTGGATGTTACATGTTTTCCATCCTAACTCTTATTATAAAGAGCAGAAGAATAAACATCATTTTATGTCACTTTTGAAAGTCTCTGCCGGGTTGATAGGAGAATAACAAAGCCTCAATCATCTGGACCGTTTTTGACAAAGTGATGTTATTTATGTGAACTTTATTCATTTTCAGCTTTAAAATAAACCTTTTATGTTGCAGGAGCATAAAATTACTAAATTAGTACAAAATCAGTGGTGCTGGACTTGATCAATAACAGTTATTTTAGATAAATGTTAAGAATCATTTCATTCATATTGTGTACTATGTCTATAACATAACAGAGGAAATTAACTACAAAGTATTTATTTAAAACAAATAAAGTAATTTAGAGACATAATTTCAATAAAAGCAAAGAAATCTGAGAAGCCAATTCAGCTACATAGTTAATCAAATTAAACTAAATCTTCTGAACTCAGTGGAACCGGGACGATAAACAGCCGATTAAGCAGAAATTTAAAGAAATAGTTGATCATTTCGGTGACCTTAGTAGATTCGGAGACATTTCCATTTCCTCCTCAGTTCGTCACTTCCTAAAACAAAACAGGCATTTTAGACTAAAACTGTTCACAACTTGAGGAACTTACTTTTTCATTTATTCATTTCCGTCAACGTTTTCCAATGCCAACTTGGCAAAAGAGGAAGGAAGAGAATAAAAACTAGATTTTGTCCTAAAGATGGTTGGAACAAGCCGCAATCTACACGTTCACCGCTAGATGGCAGTAAAGCAACACTCTCCTCATTTCATTCATTTGAGAAATTAATGAACATTCAGTATCATGTAGTGGAATAAAACCAGAGCATCAAGGTGAAAGAAAAGCACAGAAACACTAAACGCAAATAAAATGAGCAAGTGTTTCAAATTAAATACATTTAGATACTATTATCATAGTAATAATAGATAGTATTACCCTATACTATTACCATAGTGTTATTTTTCTTCAAAATGTCTAAGATAACCTGAATGAGTAGAATAGACAGACGTTAAACACCAGACTCTACTGCCTAAAGTTCAGATTGAAGCTCTGTGAAGGGAAGTTCAGTCATTTATTGATGAGTTTCAGTGTTTGTGTTTATTTCCAGCAGAGGAAGTTATTAAAGAACATTTTAGTTCAAACTGAGACACAAACCAGCCAAACAAGCGCAGCGTTTTCCTCTCCAGGCCACCATGAGTCAGCGGACGGAGCGGCGGGGCATCCACGTCGACCAGTCGGACCTGCTGTGCAAAAAAGGATGCGGTTACTATGGCAACGCCGCATGGCAGGGCCTTTGCTCCAAGTGCTGGCGGGAAGAGTACCAGCGGGTCCGGCAGAAGCAGATCCAGGACGACTGGGCCTTGGCGGAAAAGTAAGAGCAGCCGCCGAACATGGCCGCCGTTTCAGCTCAGTGCGCCCGGCTCAACGTTTCCCCGCCGCAGGTTACAGAGAGAGGAGGAGGAGGCGTACGCCAGCAGCCACGTGGCGCACGGCGCGGCTGCACCGGGTCACGCGGCGGGTCACACCACGCTCACCCCGTTCTCAAAGTTTGAGGAGAAGAAAACCAACGAGAAAACTCGCAAAGTGACAACGGTGAAGAAGTTCTTCAGCCCTTCGTCTAGAACCGCCACTAAGAAAGGTGCTGCTCGCTTCGTCCCGCTTCGCCTGTCTGCGTCTGAACTCAGCTGCTGATTGGATCGGCTCCATTTTTAAACTTTTTATTTTCACAGCGTGATACAAATGGGGCAATAAATCAGTTTTGTCAATTGATCACAGTTTAGGTAGTAAATTGGTTTAGAAGGATTTAATTCCTGGAAAATCTGGATTTATTTTCCACCATGAACTCTTTGGGTTTCTGTAGTTCAGGGTGATGTCATCACCCGAGGCGGCCATCTTGTTTGATACCTGTGTTTTACAGCTAAACCTGCTGCAATAAGCAATTAATCAATGATAAATTAAAATTAGCAGAATAATTTCCATCTGATGGTGAATATTTTTCATAATTCTTTTCATTTCTGGTTCAGTTGTGTTTGTTTCTATTTCTCTTTTATTCTACAGTTAATCAATCTATGACTAAATTAGTTGATTTTAATAATTGATGTATTAAGATTAATCGCGACTAATGCTATTAATTGTTTCAGCCATTTACAGGAAACTCTGAAGGAGAGAAAGTCCGAATGATAATCCCTTTTTCTGATCAGAGCCTCCGGAGGGAAAGTCGGCGTCTCCGTCCATCAGCCGCCGCGCCAGCTTCGACTCCGACCAGGTGTCCAAAGACTTCGTGGAGTTCTTGAAGAACCTTCACAAACCCGGCAGAGAGATCCACAAGCAGTGCCGGGCCTTCCTGGTCAGCATGTCCAGCAAGAAGGTGAGGACGGATCGTTGAGCCGCCAACCAACCAACCAACCCTTCAACCAGTTAGTCAGAATTGGACATTTATTTCAGGAAATTTCACACAAATGGTTGTTTGAAAGTCGTTATTTCTGGTTATTATTTCACTGACAATTAAAACAATATTACATCTAACCCAATTATTATAATGGCTACAAATTATTTTACTAACCAGCTATGATTACTAAGTTAGTTCACGATTCTTTGAATAATTATTAACCACGAATAATTGTGATTATTACTACTAATCCAATTAATACGTTCAAATCTGATCAGATCAATAAAAAACTTTAAAAATAAAAATGAGTTTAATGAAAAGTTTAGGGTTCTTTTAAAGAGACAGCTTAACGTTAGCCGCTAGCTATTAGTGTGACTGTGTGTGCTTAACGTTAGCCGCTAGCTGTTAGCGTGACTGTGTGTGCTTAACGTTAGCCGCTAGCTGTTAGCGTTACTGTAGTTCTGTGTGTTCAGTGTTAGCAGTTAGCTGCGTTAGCCACTAGCCGTTGTGTTTGCTCTGGACAGGACCTGGGAGCAGACGAGCTGTCGGAGTGCGTTCAGGATTTCTACCAGAGTTTGGCCGACCGCCTCATGAGCCATTTTAAAGGTGAGCGCAGCAACGCTACCTGGTAATTATTCTAGATGAATGACTCAGCGTGACCTGAGCCAGCCACCAGGTGGCAGCAGCGTCTCACCGGGTTTCTCATCAGGGTCGTCAGAGTCGGTGGATCAGGTGATGGACCAGGTGGAGAAATACATCATGACCCACCTGTACAAGAGCGTCTTCTGTCCAGAAACCACGGACGATGAGAAGAAGGACCTGGCAACCCAGGACCGGATCAGGTCAGCTCTTCATCGCTCTCAGCATCACCTTCATCACTTCCTGTGTAACTCGTGTTCGTCTCAGGAAACTCCGTCTGAAAGTTTCTGTCTGCATTTTGTTACCCAGCAGCGTTTAAAGCTCAGCTCCGTGTTTCTACACGAGAACAACTGCACACTGCATGTCAGCGTCCCCTAGGTGGCACTTCACGCACCGTGCTGAGCCTTGTTATCCCCCAGGGGGCGCTGCACTGAGCCGTTAGCCTGACGCGGTTAGCCTCGTGTGTCTGCAGGGCGCTGCACTGGGTCACCGTCCAGATGCTGTGTGTGTCCGTGGAGGAAGAAACGGCCGAAGTGTCAGAAAACGTGGTCAGAGCCATAACAGGTGAGAAACAACGATTCCATCAGCCAGTTAAATAATTAGGATTATTTCTAGAACTTTACGGCTCGCTTTGCAGATATTATGATTTACATTCGTAAACGTTTCCTCCCTGTTCCAGTTTAATGCGATGGGGCTGTTTGTTAAATGGCTGTAAATCATAATGATCAGTTTTAATAAGCGGTAACCATGGCGACAGCGTTGCTACTGAAAGCAGGGAAACCTGTGGTCTGGTTGCAGACATCATCGAGATGGACTCGAAGCGCGTTCCGCGGGACAAGCTGGCCTGCATCACTCGCTGCAGCAAACACATCTTCAGCGCCATCAGGATCACCAAGAACGAGCCGGCGTCCGCCGACGACTTCCTGCCGGCGCTCATCTACATCGTGCTGAAGGCCAACCCGCCGCGGCTGCAGTCCAACATCCAGTACATCACCCGCTTCTGCAACCCGAGCCGGCTGATGACCGGAGAGGACGGATACTACTTCACCAACCTGGTCCGCTTCACTCCTCACTCGTTTATTAAAAGAGAAACTGAATCTGTTCGGTTCAGTGAACTGGAACTGAGTTCATAAGTTACAGTTCAGATTCACCCAGAACAGAACAGGATCCAGTGAAACTGTAAATAAAGTCAAATTAAATTCAAGTTTGCTGTTTAGACAAATTTAAACGTGTCAGCAGATTTTCTACCAGTCGGTCAGGAAACCATGCTTTACCTACCAAGATGGCGCCCATCACTTCCTGTTCAGACCAGAGAAAACTCTGCATCAGAAGGCTGGTTAGCAATTGCAGCTAGTTAGCACAGTAGCTAGTTAGCGCCTTTGCAGCTAGTTAGCGGCTGAAGCTAGCTGCGGGCGGACGGCTCAGCGCTAACGGTTGTGTCTGTGTTGCAGTGCTGCGCCGTGGCCTTCATCGAGAAGCTGGACGCTCAGTCTCTCAACCTCTCCCAAGATGAGTTTGAGCGCCACATGTCGGGTCATGCCTCGCCCCGACGCAGCGGCTCGGAGGACGGACGGCCCGACGGCGGTCCCGGAGTCAGCAGTGCCGCCGGCCCGGTCCTGGCCCGGCTCAGCCACAACCTGCAGATGCTGTCGGGTCTGAGCGCCCGGCAGGAGGCCGTGACGGCGGCAGCGCTCGGCCTGCGGGCCGACCTCCTGACCTGGACCGACGG
Source organism: Xiphophorus couchianus (assembly GCF_001444195.1). NCBI lineage: Eukaryota > Metazoa > Chordata > Actinopteri > Cyprinodontiformes > Poeciliidae > Xiphophorus > Xiphophorus couchianus. The sequence continues at coordinate 7,794,900 of NC_040238.1, read as the reverse complement.
CGTTCGGCGGGACGTCCGCCACATCCTGGACAGGTATCCTCTGGACACCAAGGCCTCCAAGGCTTCCGCCATCGACGCCAACAGCGTGGACGGCGAGAACCTGCCGGCGCCGATCAAGCCCCGCATGTTCATCGGCTAGAGAGGAAACTTGAAAACTTTAGATCCGACCTCGGCGCCGAGGAGGGACCTGCAACTGGAAGCAACACCTGAAAACTGATTCAGTTTCATTGATTTATCAGCAGATCGTCACACAGCTGGCGATCAATCCATTTCATTGATTAATCAAATTTGGGGTTTTAAAAGATTTAAGTTTTGGGAAATCTGTTTTTCTTTTGCCGATGATCTCCTTCTGTAGATCAGTGATGTCATCGCGCCCAGATGACATCACTGATCCGGGGTAAACATTTAGCACTTTGTTAAAGTCCAATAAAGTGAATCTGTGAATATTTGATTAGTTCAAATATTTCTGCATTAATATACATTCAGTTTAAATCTATGTGACTGAATCTGTTTTGGTTCATTTCAGAATCACTTTGTCTTAATAAAATGATTCTGATTTTTGTTTTATTTCAAACTGAACATAAAAACACCTTTAAAACATTCACTTTTATTTATGGTACATTTTTGTTTTTAGCTTGTGAATAGAGGGATTTTAACTGATTTTTACTTTTGTTTGATGAGAAATTACAGAATTTGCAAATGAGTTTCCCATTTCGTTATTTTTAATTTGTGTGCCACATAACCTTTTCTTTGGAAGCAAATAAAATAAATGTATTAAAACCCAAAGCTGACAATAGAGCAGATTTCCTGTTGAATTATTGTGAATTGTTTTAGAAATTTCTAAAAATAAAAACATAATTTCTGCATTTGTGACTTAAGTGTTAAATATGTTTAGTGGGGCAATAAGCTTAAAATTTATGTCACTAACTGTAACAGAAACCGTTTAATTGAAATGTTAAAATGAAAATGTGTTTAGAAGTAAGAACTAAATGACTTTTCTTTAAAAGGATGGTTAACATGAAAGTGTTAGTTTAATATTTCACAAATGGTCAAAACATTTTCGTTTTGGTGAAATAAAGATTATTAATGCAAAAACTTTGTCAAGATTAACTTTGCCTCATAATGTCCAGCTAAACATGCTGCAGTAAGTTAAAGTTTTTGTTTGTTAAAAGAAGCTACATGAAACTATTCACTGTAAAAAGGCATAAACTGATTTTACTCCTGCTGCCATCAAAGCAAATTTCTGTTAATTATTTTGGTCAAAATTCTTCTGCATAGGGTAAATGGCATAAATGTCTGAGTAAATAAGAATGAGATTTTTTAGAACCCCGATAATGATAGTAAGGCCAGCGACCTCTGCTGGCGGAAGTGCAGACAGAGAGGAGATTTTTCCCATATATTTTGGGAATGTCCTAAGGTGAAATGATACTGGGAAACAATAAAAACGGAAATAGGAAAAATATTAAACTTGAATACAACCTTTAAATATCCACAGATTGGTCCTAGACGATGCTAAACTTCTGGTGGAAGATACCAATACAAAATATATGCTGCGAGTCCTGGTGTTAGGGTTAGGGTTAGCTCACTGCAAACTGGCTGAAACCACATCCACCGACCCTAGAGCAACGGGTCCAGAGACTGAGGACTGGCAACTTGATGGAAGAACTAACAGCAACTCTGAGACTACAGAAAGACATTTAGAATAAAAGATGGTCCTCCGTAAATCTATACCTGGAAAATCGGCCCTGATTCTCTGTAGGGGGAGGAGGGATCTGGACTACGCATATTTGAAAGTTGTATGTGTAATTATTTTGCAATGTAAAAATACATAAGTGTGGACTATGTCAAGGAATTGTTCAAATAAAAATTCTTCTGCACATTTGGATAAAAATCCCGACCGGTTTAGATGCTGGAGGGATTTAACTCCAAACTGTCAGACAGTGATCACACGTAACCATGACGACACCGCGCACACGAGTAACCGTGACGACACCGCGCTCACGCGTAACCGTGACGACACCGTGCTAACGCGTAACAAAGATCAAAGTTTTGATCTTTTAAAAATAAAAGATGTTTTATTTTATTTTCCGGCTGTGATCAGAATTGGCGTATTTTGCTAAACTGCAATGGAAAAAGTTTGTTCGCATCACGAGTCACATGACCAGCAACTGGACGTTACTACTGATGGAAACTACGAAGAAGAAAACGACAGGAAGTGGGAGGAGGAGGATGGGGCTGCTGTTTTTTAATGACTTATTGTGTTAATAATCTTATTCGCATGTAATTTTATAACTTGCATAAACTCTGCAATTACAAAATTGTTTTTTGTAACATTAGTGGAATATCATAAAATTTTGCCCAAATCTGTAGCGTAAACGCAGAGTGTCGTCTAGTTGGTGAGAAATGAGCTGTTAGCATCAGGAATCCTGCAACAGCAGCTTCAGTCAGAGGCCTCTTCAGAGTCGCTGTAAGACTGACTGCTACCAGAGATCCGTCCTGCCGCCACAGATATTATATAAGATATTTGACTTAAATGAGACAACATTTAATTTCCTTTTGAATAAATAAAATGTTTTTGAATCTAAATTGAAAAACGCTTAAGGTGAATTTATTTTATAAAAATTGCAAAAATAGAATTTTGTAAAACAAACAAAATGTTTAAAACAGTTTCAAAAACTGAGATGTTGACTTTAAGTTTATTTCACAGCTTAGCTGTGGCTACATGCATGTATAATTTTTGAGGCACTCCAGCTATTTCTAAAGTCCATCTCAAACCCTTGATTCTGTCACCTCTGACCTCTTCCGGCTGTTTCCGGCTCCGCCATCTTGTATCCTCATCGCACCTGTGGATGTTTTGAACAGTGTTGTATAAAGTACTGAAATCTCAGAGTCAAGTAAAAGTATAAGTACCTCTCCAAAATATGACTTTGGTAAAAGTCCAAGTCACTGACTGAAATGTTACTTGAGTTAAAGTCTTAAAGTATCTGAAACTTCTTGTACTTAAGTATGGAAATTACTGTAAAAATGGATGTACTCAAGTAATGTAATGAAAAGTAAAACAAAGCAAATGCAGTTTGAATGACATTTTTTATATTTTGGTAAACTTGTCAAATACACTTAAAATAATGTACCCAACCAAGTGCAGGCAAAATTAAACCTGCTAATAGATATACCTGCAGGCATCATTTAGTTAAGAAAATTAGGTGCTTTACCTATAGCACAAGGTTAACTTAACCTGCTTTACAACTGAACCAGCTTCTTAGTAAACCCTCCAGGACAGAAAATACAAAGTTTTTGTAAGCCTTAAGTTTTCCCTTCAAGTAAGGTCAGTGCTGAAAATGAGAAAAATAAATAGTACAGAAAATGCGGCCAACATGAAGAAAAAGATCTGTTACGATTACTCTACTTCACCTACAGTCAGTAGGTGGTGCACACAACTGGTCATTATGCAAAAGAAAAAAGAATTGGGAGGGAAATGCAGCTTATTGGCATCTGTAAACCTGGTTTTGAACTTGCATGCCTTTCCTATATTCGTTAAATTTAGTCTAAATTGCTATCGCTATGGCTTCTGTCCCCCCTTGAACAGAGGAGTCTAGGTAGCCTGCTACAGTCAACATTAGGCCTAAGCTAAATACACCACGTATGGAACTGAAACAATGCCAAACAAAGTTCATTTATGGTCAACGTTTCACAATACAGTAGTGTCTAGTGACCAAGCTATAGTTACTGAAACAGGAGGATGATAACCATTTCATAAGAAGTTACCTCGATGTGTTTCTTCAAGTTGGACGGGGAGTTTTTGTAAGATAGAATTTCCACATCTTCGGGCAGGAATAACATAAACTGCGGTACGACGAATCTTTAACACCCACGAAAGAGTATATTGTGTTTAAATAAGGCCATGGGCTCTCATCACCAGCTGGTGGTTCCCCTGGAGCTGTGTCCGACGTAGTTGCAGTCGTTGTGGTCTCCGTCTCCTCCTCCATGTGGCTGCTGCTGATTGCGAGACTTGCTTTGTGTTTAATGGGAGAAGCGAAACAGGTGTATCCTATTGGTGGTGATGAACAAGCCCAGGCAAGTAGGCTACGGACTTTGTTCGGTAGCCTACTTGCTACTTGCTAATCAGTAGGTGGGGTCAAAACACTTTGTTTCTCTCTCTCGCTTTTTTGTAACGAGTAACTAAACCACACATTGAAAATGTATCGGAGTAAAAGTACGCAATTAAGTTCGGAAATATAGTGAAGTAAAAGTGAAAGTCATCAAAAATGTTCATACTTGAGGAAAGTATGAAGTACTCCAAAATATACTTAAGTAAAGTAGTGAAGTATTTTTACTTCGTTACTATCAGTCGAGCCTTTTGTCCTCAATTTAAATAATAATAATAAAAAAACTAAAAACAAGGCTCCCTCTTTCAGGGTAGCTCAAGAATATTGTATTTCATTTAAGACAAGTTTGTTTAAGAGCTGTGTCATTGTATTTACTGTTATCTTCGTTTTATGGATGCAAGTTATTGATTGAGTTAATCTAAAGTTGATTTAGCTTATCGATCGATTAATGTTTAACTGACAAACTTCTTAAAAATTGTAATTTTCTCTTGTATCAAAACGGCCGACCGTCTCTCCATAACACAAAGGGTTACATTTTTCACAATATGCATACATTAAAACATAAAATTTTAATTTACTGACTGAATAAACAGAAAATCGTTGTTTTCTCACAATATTAGACAACTTAAACACGTATAAATAAACAGCAACCTCCTAGCTTTTGCTGAATAGAAAAATGAAATCATTTAAACTTTCCGTCTTCGCAGCTGCTGGTTGAAAAGTTTCCGCTGTTCGTCTGAATGAGCGACACGAAGCTGAAACTGCAGCAGCTTAAAGAAACAGAACCGAATAAAGTTCATTTCCATCCAACACCGAACTCTGATCGGAAAGGTTCTCTTTCCGGTTCCGGGACAGTCCGCCATCTTTACTTCTGCATTAACGTCTCGCTTTAAGGACGACCAGCGGCGCCCTCTGCTGGATGGCGGCCAAAGTACAGCACTGAAACAAGGTCTAACAGCGGACATTAGTTAATCTATTGGAACTCATCTTAATATAATAATCCATTAGTCTGCAATTAATTGTGAGTCTATTAATTGTTTACAGTCTATTAGCTTGAACTTTAAAATCAAAAAATCAAATCAAATTTTATTTGTATAGCACATTTCAGCAGCAAGGCCTTTCAAAGTGCTTTAGCTTTAAGCTTCAAAGAGTAAATCATATGAAGTCTACTAACCAGAACAATTTGTGAAAATGAAAACAAGCAAAATATGTGCATAATAAGGAACTTACTGTTTATTATTGTCTATGATTTTAGGTAACACGTGAAGGAAATATGGAGAACATCAGTTAACATCCTGCACCTGACAGGAAGTCTCCAGTGTGCAAAAAAATGCACACAAAATGCATTTTTAAAGGGCCGTTGTCTGAAGTGGATCAGCTGTAAGCAGCGAGTCATGGCTTGGTCTAGTTCAATCATAAACACACACTTTTCACCCGGGGAAGAACTCCTCATTGGTTTCACTAGAGCTTGCATCCATCCATGTTTGTCTCAGAGCGTTAATGTCGTTCAGTTTGTGCAGAATACCAGATAAATGAACTGTTACATGCTTAGATATATTTCTGAAAAAAGGTTATTGAAAGCTTTATACATACAGTAAGGCATAAAATATATACAGAACTAACCTAAAGGTAGTAGTATCAAACATCCTGTAGATAATCACACAGAAACAAAACAAAGAATCCAAAACTGCTTATAATATGTACAAAAATACTTCTGCAAATGCCCCTAGGAATATCTGGTTAGAAAAAATAACAGGGATCTGAGGAGTCGTCACATGACAGCTGAAACATGCAGAGGATTCTCAGTCCAGCTGTGGCCTCATGTCTACATGTTCTGGTTCTCCAGGTGGGAATCTGAAAAGCGGATCTAGTGAAGGATTTCTACAGTTCTCCCTCCCGCAGTGCGCTCGCTGAGCCGCTTGGTTCTCGCTACACTTTGGACTCGCTCTCCAGGTTGGCTATCTCCCCGTTCCTCTCGGCCACCTTTTCCTGGCTCTCCGGGTCGGCCTCGCTGTCCTGCTCCGACTCGGCCAGCCCCTGCTGGCTCAGCTTGCTGGCCAGCGACCAGGTGAGGGGCAGCCGGGCGCGGGCGGCCGTGTCGGCCAGCTCTTTGGCGCTGCAGGCGGGCGTGTTGGTCTCATAGATCTCGTGGAAGCTGTTGTAGTCGACCTCGTAGAAGCCGTCTTCCAGCGTCAGGACGGGCATGAAGCGGTAACCCCACTTGATCTCGCTGCTGACGTAGGAACTCCTGGCCTGACATGTCATCCCTGCAGACATAGCCAGGATCAGACACTACCGACAACACGTCACGTATCACCGCTGACATGGTAGAGATCAAAGGAAAGGTGACATTAGCATAAATCTATGGCCTAAACGACATTTCTGCACTAAATTAATCTTAGACAATCAGATTTCAGTCTGATCGACGTTTTCACTGTAAAAAATCAGATGTGCAATTTGGTCCCCCTGGAACCAACCCGCCCATGACCAAGATGGCGGCGCGTCAACAACGCGAGGCTCAGCGTCTCTCAAGAATCTGCTCTTTAGTGGTTTTTTATCTATTCATGACTGGACTTTTTTTTCAGAATTGCACAGCGTTGCTGCGCTACAGCAGACACGAACTTCTGGACCTTTGGAGCTACAATTTTGACTCTATGATCGCCGATCTCCGACTCATCCCAGAGATCTCCAGAACACCGGAGGCTGCTCACTTCTCCCGGCCGGGTGGAAGGGTACGCAGGCCGCGACGAGAACGTAAACAAAGGCGGGGTAAGCGTGGAGGGGTGCGAGCTAGGCTAATGCTAACACCACATCGGCTCCCTTTACCCAGTATTTTTCTCGCCAATGTCCGTTCTCTGGCTAATAAAATGGACGAGTTATGCCTATCCATCACGAGTGACAGACGGATTATGGACTCCATCCATCCATCCATCCATCTTCTTCCGCTTATCCGAGGTCGGGTCGCGGGGGTAGCAGCTTCAGAAGGGAGGCCCAGACTTCCCTCTCCCCGGCCACTTCTTCCAGCTCTTCCGGGGAAATCCCGAGGCGTTCCCAGGCCAGCCGAGAGACATAGTCTCTCCAACGTGTCCTGGGTCTTCCCCGGGGCCTCCTCCCGGTGGGACGTGCCCGAAACACCTCACCAGGGAGGCGTCCAGGAGGCATCCTGACCAGATGCCCAAGCCACCTCAACTGGCTCCTCTCGATGTGAAGGAGCAGCGGCTCTACTCTGAGTCCCTCCCGGATGACTGAGCTTCTCACCCTATCTCTAAGGGAGAGCCCAGCCACCCTACGGAGAAAACCCATTTCGGCCGCTTGTATCCGCGATCTCGTTCTTTCGGTCATGACCCAAAGCTCATGACCATAGATGAGGGTGGGAACGTAGATCGACCGGTAAATCGAGAGCTTCGCTTTTTGGCTCAGCTCTCTCTTCACCACGACGGACCGGTACAGCACCCGCTTGACAGCAGATGCTGCGCCAATCCGCCTGTCGATCTCCCGCTCCCATCTTCCCCCATTCGTGAACAAGATCCCGAGATACTTAAACTCCTCCACTTGGGGCAGGACACCCCCCCTGACCCGGAGAAGGCACTCTACCCTTTTCCGGCTCAAGACCATGGCCTTGGATTTGGAGGCACTGATCCCCATCCCGGTCGCTTCACACTCGGCTGCGAACCGCTCCAGCGAGAGCTGCAGATCACGATCTGATGAAGCCAAAAGGACCACATCGTCTGCGAAAAGCAGAGATGAGATCCTAAGGCCACCAAATCGGATCCCCTCAACACCTTGGCTGCGCCTAGAAATTCTGTCCATAAAAGTGATGAACAGAATCGGTGACAAAGGGCAGCCCTGGCGGAGTCCAACTCTCACCGGAAACGAGCCCGACTTACTGCCGGCAATGCGGACCAGACTCTGACACCGGTCATACAGGGACCTGACAGCCCGTATCAAAGGGCCCGGTACCCCATACTCCCGGAGAACCCCCCACAGGGCTCCCCGAGGGACACGGTCGAACGCCTTCTCCAAGTCCACAAAACACATGTAGACTGGTTGGGCGAACTCCCATGCACCCTCCAGGACCCTGCCGAGGGTGTAGAGCTGGTCCAGTGTTCCACGACCAGGACGAAAACCACACTGCTCTTCCTGAATCCGAGGTTCGACTATCCGACGGACCCTCCTCTCCAGGACCCCTGAATAGACCTTGCCAGGGAGGCTTAAGAGTGTGACCCCTCTATAATTGGAGCACACCCTCCGGTCCCCCTTTTTGAACAGGGGGACCACCACCCCAGTCTGCCAATCCAGGGGAACTGCCCCCAATGTCCATGCGATATTGCAGAGTCATGTCAGCCAACACAACCCTACAACATCCAGAGCCTTAAGGAACTCCGGGCGGATCTCATCCACCCCCGGGGCCTTGCCACCGAGGAGCTTTTTAACCACCTCGGCGACCTCGCCCCCAGAGATTGGAGAGCCCAACCCAGAGTCCCCAGGCTCCGCTTCCTCAGTGGAAGGCATGTTGGTGGGATTGAGGAGGTCTTCGAAGTACTCTGCCCACCGACCCACAACGTCCCGAGTAGAGGTCAGCAGCATACCATCCCCACTATAAACAGTGTTGGTGCCGTACTGCTTCCCCCCCCTCAGACGCCAGATGGTGGACCAGAATCGCCTCGAAGCCGTACGGAGGTCTTTCTCCATGGCCTCTCCAAACTCCTCCCACGCTCGAGTTTTTGCCTCAGCAACCACCCGAGCCGCATGCCGCTTCGCCCGCCGGTACCCATCAGCTGCTTCCAGAGTCCCACGGGCCAAAAAGGCCCGGTAGGACTCCTTCTTCAGCCTGACGGCATCCCTCACCGAAGGTGTCCACCAACGGGTTCGAGGGTTGCCGCCGCGACAGGCACCGACAACCTTGCGGCCACAGCTCCGATCGGCTGCCTCGACAATGGAGGCACGGAACACGGTCCACTCAGACTCCATGTGCCCCACCTCCCCCGGGACGTGTACGAAGTTTTGCCGGAGATGGGAGTTAAAGCTCCGTCTCACAGGGGATTCCGCCAGACGTTCCCAGCAGACCCTCACAACACGTTCGGGCCTGCCAGGTCTGACCGGCTTTCGCCCCCACCACCGGAGCCAACTCACCACCAGGTAGTGGTCAGTGGACAGCTCCGCACCTCTCTTCACCCGAGTGTCCAAGACATACGGCCGCAGATCCGATGAAATGATGACAAAGTCGATCATCGAACTGCGGCCTAGGGTGTCCTGGTGCCAAGTGCACATATGGACACCCTTATGCTTGAACATGGTGTTCGTTATGGACAATCCATGGCGAGCACAGAAGTCCAGCAACAGAACACCGCTTGAGTTCAGGTCGGGCGGGCCGTTCCTCCCAACCACGCCCCTCCAGGTCTCACTGTCGTTGCCCACGTGAGCGTTGAAGTCCCCCAGCAGAACAAGGGAGTCCCCAGGAGGAGCACTCTCCAGTACCCCCTCTAAGGACTCCAAAAAGGGTGGGTAATCTGAACTGTCGTTCGGCCCGTAAGCACAAACGACAGTCAGAACCCGTCCCCCCACCCGTAGGCGGAGGGATGCTACCCTCTCGTTCACCGGGGTGAACCCCAACGTACAGGCGCCGAGATGGGGAGCAACAAGTATGCCCACTCCTGCCCGACGTCTCTCTCCCTAGGCAACTCCAGAGTGGAAGTATGTCCAGCCCCTCTCAAGGAGACTGGTTCCAGAACCAGAGCCATGCGTCGAGGTGAGACCGACTATTTCTAGCCGGAACCTCTCGACCTCACGCACTAGCTCCGGCTCCTTCCCCACCAGAGAGGTGACATTCCACGTCCCAAGAGCCAGTTTCTGCAACCGAGGATCGGACCGCCAGGGTCCCCTCCCTTGGCCGCCACCCATCACACGGTGCACCCGACCCCTTTGGCCCCTCCCACGGGTGGTGGGCCCATGGGAGGGGGGGCCCATGTTTCCTCTTCGGGCTGAGCCCGGCTGGGCTCCATGGGTAAAAGCCCATCCACCAGACGCTCGCCATCGTGCCCCCCCTCCAGGCCTGGCTCCAGAGTGGGGCCCCGGTGACCCGCGTCCGGGCAAGGGAACACCAAGTCCAATGTTTTTACTCATCATTGGGGTCTTCGGGCTGCACTTTGTCTGGTCCCTCCCCTAGGACCTGTCTGGACTCAAATGTCATGTTTTTCACCGAAACATGGCTAAACAACAGCTGCCCGGACAATGCTATCCAGCTAAGTGGACGCCACACACACCGAGCCGACAGGACAGCAGGTGACTCCGGCAAGACCAGAGGCGGAGGTTTGTGCATTTATATTAACAAAGCTTGGTGCACAGACTCTGCTACTACCGAGAGTCACTGCTCACAGAATGTGGAGTTTTTAATGGTCAAATGCAGACCTGATTACCTCCCAAGGGAATTCACCTCGATCATCCTCACTGCCATGTACATCTCCCCGGATGCTAATGCCAAGCTAGCCATGAAAGAACTCAACTCTATGCGGCTATTAGCAAACACCAAACCAAATACCCCGAGGCTGCTTTTATTGTTGCAGGTGATTTCAATCACTCCAACTTGAAGACGGTTCTTCCCAGATTCCACCAACATGTCTCCTGCCACACCAGAGGAGACAAGACCCTGGACCACGTCTACTCCAATCTGGCTGGAGCCTACAATGTGACACCCCTCCCCAACATCGGCCAATCAGACCATCTCTCCCTGTTCCTCACACCTCGGTACTTACCACTCATCCAACGTGTGAAACCTGCCGTGAGGACAGTAAAGGTGTGGCCAGAGGGCTCAGACGCTGTGCTCCAGGACCGGTTCAGGAATACAGATTGGACTATTTACCACCATACAGACTTGGATCAGTACGCCTCATCTGTACTGAACCATATTTCCACCACCATAGAACGTGTCACCACCTGCAAACGCATTACCATGTACCCCAACCAGAAACCCTGGATGAACCGAGACGTTCGTCTCCTGCTGAAGGCCCGCAACATCGCCTTCAGGTCAGGGGATGCACAGACTTACAGTACAGCCAGGGCTGAGCTGAAGAAGGGAATCAAGAAGGCCAAACACCACTACAAAAGGAAGGTGGAGGATCATTTTTCTAACGCCAACCCCCGACGTACGTGGCAAGGCCTTCAGATTCTCACAGACTACAAGAACCCCAATACCACTTCTTCAACAGGTTCAACCAGTCCATGGCCCCCCAACCCCCTCTCTCACTGCAGCCACCCCTGCTCCTTACCACACACCTCCCCCCAGACAACACTACACTGACAACCCCCCACACACCTCAGCACAACCCCCGCCCCACATCACCACAGACCAGGTCAGAGAACAGCTGAGGAAGCTCAAGCCCAGGAAAGCAGCAGGGCCGGACCAGGTGTGTCCAAGGCTGCTGAAGACCTGCGCTACTGAACTGGGAGAGCCACTACAGCGGATCTTTAACCTCAGCCTGCAGCTAAGGGAAGTGCCCACCCTCTGGAAGACATCCTGCATCGTCCCAGTGCCCAAGAAGAACAGGCCCAGCGAGCTGAATGACTTTCGGCCCGTGGCACTTACTTCACACCTGATGAAGACGTTGCTTCCTCGGCCTCCTCAGACCCCAGGTTGAACATGCCCAGGATCTCCTGCAATTCGCCTACCAGTCAGATGTTGGTGTGGAGGATGCCATCCTCTACCTGCTGCACCGGGCCCACTCCCACCAGGATAAGGGCAGCGGCACGGTGAGGATCCTTTTTTTGGACTTCTCCAGTGCCTTTAATACAATCCAGCCCCTTCTGCTCCAGGATAAACTAAACAGCATGGGAGTAGACCTGCACCTGGTCACCTGGATCCATAGTTACCTCAGAAACAGGCCGCAGTATGTCAGGCTGAAGGACACCGTGTCTGACACTGTGGTCAGCAGCACAGGAGCCCCCCAGGGCACAGTGCTGGCCCCTCTTCTCTTCACCCTGTACTCCTCTGACTTCCACTACAACTCGGAGCTGTGTCACATACAGAAGTATGCTGATGACACAGCCATAGTCGGATGTATCAGAGACGACAGAGAGGAGGAGTATCGCTGTCTGGTGAGGGACTTTGCTCTCTGGTGCCACACAAACCACCTGGAACTCAACACCGCTAAGACGAAGGAGCTGGTTATAGACTTTGGGAGGTCCAGACCACAGCCGAGACCAGTCACATTAGAGGGAACTGAGGTTGAGGTCGTGGACGCCTACAAATACCTCGGGCTGTGGCTGGACAGTAAACTGGATTGGTCAAAACACACTAGCCACCTGTATGGGAAAGTGCAGAGCAGGATGTACTTCCTGAGGAGACTGTGGTCCTTTAACATCTGCAGCAAACTGCTCTGGATGTTCTACCAGTCTGTGATTGCCAGTGTCCTCTTCTACACCGTGGTGTGCTGGGGAGGCAGCATATCCAAGGACACGTCCAGACTGAACATTGTCCTGAGCCGTATGCAACGAAATTTTGTTCTGTATACACCCTGTGCATGCAAAATGACAATAAAGTCAGTCTAAGTCGAAGTCTAAGTCTAAGACTGGACAAACTGACCAGGCGTGCCGGCTCTGTGGTCGGCATGAAGCTGGACTCTCTGGTGACGGTGGCAGAGGCGAGGACACTGAACAAACTGCTGGACATCATGAACGATAGCAGCCACCCTCTACACGCCGTCATCAGCAGCCAGAGGAGCCGGTTCAGTGACAGACTGCTGCTTCCCAAGTGCCAGACCAATAGATTTAAGAACTCTTTTGTCCCCCATGCCGTCAGACTGTACAATTCCTCATTGGGGGGGGGGTGACACAGGACAGAGGGTAGAAGGAGTAGTGACCCCTTGTATTTTTCTCCATACTTATCAGGTCAAACCACATAGTGCAATACGATATCACTGGTCAATTTATCCGCCAAATTCTTATATTTTTTTTGTGTTGTATTTATATTTACTTATATTCTTATATTCTATATTCTTATTCCTTGTTTCTTGCATAATTTAAGGTTTTTCTTGCATAATTTAAGGTTTTGGTTACTCACATTTAGTGTGTACCTTAGTATTTAATTTGTATTTTTGTATTCTTTTGCACTTTTACTTACTGTGTGTTATCTTTGTTTTTTTGCCTGGGAGCTGCTGGTAACTTCAATTTCCTGAGGGAGTCTTCCCAAGGGATCAATAAAGTACAAGTCTAAGTCTAAGTCTACCACCCCCGCTTCTACTGATGTCTCCTTCCTCAACGAACTTAACAACTTCTATGCTCGTTTTGAGAGAGGGAATACCACAACTGCAACCAAAGCAGCTACCACCCCAGGCCAACAGCCACTGACGTTCCTCCCCACTGACGTAGGAGCGGCTCTGAGCAGGATTAAATCCCACAAGGCTGCGGGTCCTGATGGCATACCTGGATGTGTCCTCAGAACGTGCTCTGGGGTGCTGGCAGGAGTGCTGACGGACATCTTCAACCTGTCCCTGGCCCGCGCTGTGGTACCGACCTGCTTCAAGTCTACCTCCATCGTCCCAATCCCCAAGAATCCCAACCCAACCAGACTCAATGACTACCGCCCGGTAGCCCTTACCCCCATCATTACCAAGTGCTTGGAGCGGCTGGTCCTAGCACACCTCAGATCCTGTCTCCCCCCCACACTAGACCCCCACCAATTTGCATACAGATAGAACAGGAGCACAGAGGATGCAGTCTCTATAGCGCTGCACTCTGTCCTTTCTCACCTGGACAGTAAGAACACTTACGCCAGACTGCTGTTCTTAGATTTTAGTTCAGCATTCAACACTGTCATCCCATCACAACTCATTACCAAACTCACAGACCTCGGCATCAGTTCACTCATGTGTAACTGGTTGCTCGACTTCCTGACCAGTCGACCTCAACATGTCCGGCTAGACAACCACTTCTTATCCACCATCATCATAAACACCGGAGTGCCACAAGGCTGTGTGATGAGTCCCTTCCTCTACTCCCTCTTCACCTACGACTGCAGACCTGTCCATGGCTCTACGCCATCATCAAGTTCGCAGACGACACCACGGTGATCAGCCTCATCAGAGATAATGACGAGGCCGGTTACAGGGAGGAGGTAGACCGTCTGGCTGAGTGGTGCGACAAAAACAACCTGCAGCTGAACACCGAGAAGACCAAGGAGCTTATTGTGGACTTCAGGAGGAACGCTGACCCACATCCACCCATCCACATTAAGGGGACAGTGGTGGAGCATGTGGACACCTTTAAGTTCCTGGGAGTCCACATCTCCGAGGACCTGACTTGGACGACCAGCTGCTCCAAACTCATTAAGAAGGCGCATCAGTGCCTCATCTTCATGAGGACCCTGAGGAAGAACCACCTGTCCTCAGAGATCCTCACGAACTTCTACCGCTGCACCATTGAGAGCATTCTCACCAACGGTATTACAGCTTGGTACGGGAACTGCTCTGTCTTCGACCGGCAGGCGCTGCAGAGGGTGGTGAAAACTGCCCAGTATATCGCCGGGGCAACGCTCCCTGCCATCAAGGACATCTACAGGAAGCGGTGTTTGAAAAGGGCCGGGAAAATCACAAAGGACTCCACTCACCCAGCACACACACTCTTTTCCCTCCTACCCTCTGGGAGGCGCTACAGAAGCCTATGGACCAGAACCACCAGGCACCGGAACAGCTTCTTTCCCACAGCTGTCACGCTTTTGAACGCCTCCTGACATAAAACATAAACTATAAGGACTGTACTCCCCTATCCTCTCATACAACAATAACACATGGACTATCCTCACACACACACACACACACACACACACATCACGGACTGTTTTCTTCACACACACATACAACCTGTACATTTTATCTGCCATTATTTATCTATAATCCATTCCCTAACATTCTTGTATAATCTGTGCATATAGCTCCCATATTTATATTTATACACAATATCTATATCTCTTGCTATAACCCCTTATAGTCCATACATACATAGTCTTGTACATCTGTAAATAAATATTTATATCTCGTAGAGCACTTCTGGATAGATGCAAACTACATCTCGTTGCTTGTACTTGTGACAGTGCAATGACAATAAAGTTGAATTCTATTCTAAAACCGTACGTCTTTGAAAAGCAGAACTGGAGCCTCCTGCAGAAGTGTGCAGGACATTAGCATCATTAGCAACTACTGCCCATCCATACATCCATTTTCTTCCATCCTTATCCCATTGGGGTCAGGAGGCGCTGGTGTCTCTCCAGAGGTCAAAGGGCGAGAGGAGGGGTCACCTGGACGGGTCACCAGTCCATCTCAGGGAAACACAGAGACAGACAACCACACACACTCACACCTAACTTATACAGACCAATTAACCCAACAGTCATGTTTCTGGACTGTGGGAGGAACCTGGAGAACCTGGAGAACCCGGAGAACCCACCATGCACAGGGAGAACATGCTAACTCCATGCAGAAAGACGCGGACGGGAATCGAACCCAGAACCTTCTGGCTGCAAGGCAGCAGGTTTGCTGCCCATCCATAACTCACATAAATGTAAACGTTATTTACAAAATCAAACATTTGAACAATAAAGAAGCAAAAATTCTCTAAAATGTTATGCAATTTAAAAATGACATCATCAGGTTGATTAGCAGAATAAATGATTGAAAGCATCAAATATTTGAGGCATAAAATGCAGAATATAGTTTCCATGTAACGTTGGTTAATGTCTGACTGTCCGCTTCACTCAGATGTGATAATTTTTCCTATCGTTTCACTCGTTTATTAAGTTGGTTTGGAGTTTTTTTGCTTTCCTTTTAATTAGTGAGCTTGTATTTTTATTATTGATCATCTATTGAGCTACTATCATTGGTAAAATTGCTGTCAGAAATGGAGTCAGAGTTATGAAGATCTCTGCTGCATTAGAGAGTAAAAAGCAGTAAGATGATAACTAAATATTAAAGAGTTTGACTTTATTAAAGCAGTAAAGTGTGCGGCTGCTTCAGCTCCGTCTAACCCAGGGGGGCCCAAAGTGGGTCCCTGAGGCCCGGCATCCTGCAGGTTCTAGTCTCTCCCTGGTTTAACACACCTGGATCCAGTGATGGATCATTAGAAGATCACTGACCTGCTGAGGAGGTTGTTACTAAAACCAGGGAGGGAATAAAACATGCAGGATGCCGGGCCTCCAGGACCCACTTTTTTATTTTAATTCCTTTATTTAATCAGGTAAACCCCGTTGAGATCTAGATCTCATTTTCAAGAGGGACCTGAAACAAACTTCACTCCCCGTCAGGGAATCGAACTCCGGTCTCCCGCATGACAGGCGGGGATACTCACCACTATACTAACAAGGAGTCACCCGTCACTTTGGACCCCCCTGGAACCAACCCGCTGCAGAACCTCCAGTTTCTGGGCAAAAACTCATTAATTTAGCAAAACTTGCTGGAAGTTAAAAGCAGCAGAGTTCAGGTGATGGGAGGAAAAAATGCAGCAACATAAAACTCAGAATGAGTTTTACCCAGAACTCCTTAAATGGGATATTTAATTTCATCTGATTTAAAATGTGTAAAATGATCCAGTTATTAATCTGTTCATTTCTCAGCCCTGCTGTGTTGATGCTGTCAATGACAAATGAATCATTTTAGTATTTTTACCTGCAGAAAATGATCAAGTATTCAGTGAAGGAAAGCTGTTAAGAAACTGTTTTAAAAATATTTAAATAATAAAATATTTAAGAAAGGAATTAAATTATTTGTTTATTTATATTTTTTGCATATTTTCAACATTATACAAGGAGCGTTAAATGTAAAATCTCCAGAATGAGTCATTTTTATCCAATTAATCACTAAAATAATAAAAATTCCTAATATGGATTATTTGACACATAAACAGGGATTAAGGGATAATCTGAAAACAGATTCAAAACTCTGAATCTTTTCCTTAAAAAACATTTTCAGTCATTTTGGACACCGTGGGTTAATCTGCACATAAATCTCAATTTTAATATCCAGTTCCAGGTTTTTACTCTTCCTGCTGCATTGGAGAGGAAAAAGCAGAAAAAGGAGAACCGAATATGAAAGAGTTTGAGTTTATGGGCTTAGAAGGAGCAAACAAAACTCTGACTGGAGTTTGTTCCACCGTTAAATCATTTTCCATATTATTAATTATTGCGCTCGGTGTCAACAAAACACTTTATTTATAAAACTATAATCTGTTTTCAGGGAGGAGTTCTGCTAAAAGGACAATCAAATCATTTCAGCTTAAAACTGTTTAGGATTTCTGAGGATGAAAGTCTGGATTATTAGATGATGACAAGAATAAATTTAGAAATATAATCATTTTCTGTCCAAATTCATCAAACTGAAGTTATAATTTCTGGACCTAAAGAGGAGCAATCTAGAGTTATAGATCTAGAGTTACAGATCTAGAGTTATAGATTTAGAGTTATAGATCTAGAGCTACAGATCTAGAGTTACAGATCTAGAGTTATAGATCTAGAGCACAGGTCTCAAACTCCAGGCCTGGAGGGCCGCTGTCCTGCAGGTTTTAGATGTGCCTCAGGTACAAAACACAGGAATGAAATGGCTTCATCATCTCCTCCTGGTGTAGATCGGTTCTCCAGAACCTTAATGACCTCATTATTCTGTTCAGGTG
This sequence comes from Xiphophorus couchianus, assembly GCF_001444195.1. Taxonomy (NCBI): domain Eukaryota; kingdom Metazoa; phylum Chordata; class Actinopteri; order Cyprinodontiformes; family Poeciliidae; genus Xiphophorus; species Xiphophorus couchianus. Next base: position 7,777,144 of record NC_040238.1, on the reverse strand, counting down.
CAGCAAAGACACATCTAAAAGTTGCAGGACTGCGGCCCTCGAGGACTGGAGTTTGAGACCCCTGATCTAGAGTTATACATCTATAGTTATAGATCTAGAGTTATACATCTAGAGTTACAGATCTAGAGTTACAGATCTAGAGTCAATGTACAGCTGCAGTTATTACAACTCAAACCAGCGATCATCCTGAAACCTGGAGTAGTGATGACCTCTGACCTCTGACCTGACCCTCCAGAGCCACATAAAGACGGTCACAAAGTTGCCTTCTATCAGCTGAACAACATCTAGATGACTAATATCTCAGTGAGATCTAGAGAAACTCATCCAGTCGCTTTGATTCCTGCAGCAGCGTCTGTCCAACAAATCAATCCTCCAGCTGCAGCTGATCCAGAACGCTGCTGCTGGAGTTCTGACCAGAACCAGGAGGATAGAGACATAAACCCAGTTCTCCAGAACCTCCACTGGCTCCCTGTAGCTCAGAGGATAAACTTTAAATCCTGTTAGTTTATAAACCACTGAACGGATCAGAACCACAACACATTAAAGATCTGCTGCTGCTGCTGGATCAACCTTCCAGACCCATCAGGTTCAGGTTCTGGTTCTGGTTCTGCATCAGAAACACTGAGATCCTTTAAATCCAGACTAAAAGCAGCTGGTTAGAGTTTTACTTGAAACGTAATCAATAATCAATTTAACGATGGAACTCAACTTAATGTCCCGATTGATTGTTGATTCTGTTTCATGACTTTGTGTTTCTATGATGTAAAGAAAAGCTGCTGAAACTTTCTGTACAGATCAAATTGGATTTTTGTTTTTATCAAAAGCAGCTTGTTCAGTATTGACACATAAATTTCACTGAAGTGGAAAAATGTCTGTGAAAACAAAAGGATTTTATATTTTTGATTGTTTTTACAGTACAAAATTAAAGAATCTTAAACTGTCCAACTTTCCAACATCTGTTGTTTGTTAACAGGTCTGAGTGGAGCTTATTTCAAAATTCAACTTATTAAAATGAAGCTAATAAAAATTCTCATTTCCTAAACAAAGGGAAAATATTTCCAGGTTGTCTACTTTTGTTTTGTTCACGCAGAAAGATTCATATTTACATGTAAAACAAATATGTTAGAGGTAGAAAAATGGTTTTGACATGTAGAAATATTATGCCTCATCAAATCTTTTAGAGTTGAACATGTTTATTATATCTAGGGCTGAATGATTAATCAGGTTAATCTGATTAATCATTTATTGACATAATCATCAACTAATTTAGAACGTGATTAATAACTAACTGTAGTAAACATCCGCTCTCCAGATTCTGCCCGTTTTCATCGTATTAATCGATTAGTTGCAGCAGTAATTATATTAAATAATAATAATCTTCTCTAAAACCTAATAACTCTCACTCTGTTCGAGTCCAAAATGTAAAAATGACTCAATCATGTTTCAATTACAGCGACCAAAATAAACGACTGCTCATATTTTTGATGAATTAAAACAAAATGTGCATCATAAGAATTTGAGTCTTTGTGGAACTGAAACATAAAAATACCTTTCATGTTTCTATAATCAGTTTCAAAGGGAACCGATTATGCAAAATTTACAATTTGCGCATTTTTCTTCTTCCGTTTTGGTTTTGCTGCTTTTAAATCAGACCATGCGCTTAAAAACACCCAGACGTTTTTGGCAATAAGTTCATGTTTCCATGTTTTATGGTGTCTGAAAAATGAGCCGTTAAAAAAATGTCCCGATCGTTGAGTCACAATCGACATGTATTATACCGTTACCTAGCAACCCCGGCTGACCTCCAGCGTTTGGTCAGCTGGTTTTTATGCATTGCTGGAAAAGACATGAGTTTAGTTGTTGACTTGCTGCATTCTGGCTGGTTGAGCAGGAGGCTCCACTGATGCTTTTCAAAGTTGTACAGTTGTATAATTGCTCGTCTGTTTGCAGCTATTTTCACTCCAAATAGGCAGAACTAATCAGACTGAAATCTCATCATCTAAGAATGATTTAGTGATAAATAATGAACATGTTTTGTATAGGCCATTGACCGATCCTAATCTGTTCCAGGAAGCTGGTCACCTTTAGAAATCTTAAATTGAATTAAATATTGTGCAGGAAGGTTGTTAATTCCTGAGTGTGAACTGACCTGTGGCCTCCACCATTCCCTCCAGGATCACAACGATCTCCAGCTCTTCCTTGGCCAGGTGAGCCTGGGAGATCTCCCAGAAGGGACTGTGCTGGTTTATCTCGTGGCAGATGATGAGCGGTGACACCAGGAACAGCCGGTCGTCTCCGGTGTTGTAGCCTACGTTAATGTCCGTCTGGTTGAGAGGAATGAACTCCCCCTCCTTGGTCTGCTTGGACTTGATGAGCTTGGCTCTGATCGAAGCCTCTACGATGTGCGAGTTTCGGAGGTCTCCGACTCTGAACATCAGGCACAGCCGTCCGTCTCTCATGGAGATGACGGCGTTGGTGGAAAACACAAGAGTCTCCGCTCGCTTCTTGGGCTGCGAGATCTTAACAAACATGCAGCCCACCATGAAGGCGTTGACGATGGATCCCAGCACTGACTGGACCAGAAGCAGAACGATTCCCTCGGGGCATTTGTCCGTGATAACTCTGTATCCATAGCCGATGGTGGTCTCCGTCTCTATGGAGAACAGGAAGGCAGATACGAAGCCGTTGAGGTTGTTGACGCACGGAGTCCACTGACCATCAGTTATATGGTCCAGGTCGCCGCGGAGGTAAGCGATGAGCCACCACATCAGGCCGAAGAACAGCCATGTCACCGTGTACACCAGCACGAAGATGAACAGGTTGAACCGCCACTTCAGGTCCACCAGCGTGGTGAAAATGTCTGTCAGGTAGCGGTAGGTCTCGCGGACATTCCCGTGGTGGACGTTGCACTTCCCATCTTTCTGGACGTAGCGCTGGATCTTCTTTGCTCTGTCTATCTCTGCCAGCTGCTTGGGCAGGTCCTCCCGGGCCTGCTTGGGCAGTTTGGGTTTCCTGACGGCGGCCGGACTCTCCACATCCTGCTCCATTTGGCCTCCGGGGGATTCAAGCCTACAAGACAAACATGGAAACTGTTAAGAGTCAGATGGCAGCTGCACGTCTGATTGTCCTTTCTATGTTACCACTAGCTGTTACAAAATGCTACATATCAAATATGACTTAATACATTTTACTCCCTGAATTAACGCCTTGAAATTGTCTCTCTGTCTCTTTAAGAAGCTCCTACTGTTTCTGAAGCTCCGCCTCCAGGAAGTCGTCCTAACATGGCTCCTCTATTAACCCTTTAACGTTTTTACCAGCGTCACTCTGAGCAGCAGAGCTCAGCTATTTGCTGCAGGCTTGTCTAAAGGAGCTGAATGGGGGAGGAGCTAAGCCTCGAAGGCAGGGGTAGGTTCATCCAGGTGTTTTAACACCTGGATGGTTGCCATAGAGATTAATGGGCTTCTCAAATATGAAAGAATCAAATCAACACTCCATTATAACATGATATAAAGATAAAAAAGTCAATTTTACATAATACTGCCCCCTTAAATATCATATTGCAATGAAAGCAATAAATTAATGAGTCTAATTTAACATTTTATTGCTGCTTTGTTTACAATTCATCATTTTTAAATGGCACCAGTTCACAAAAAACCTTCAGTTTTGTATAATCCAGTTATATTCAGCTGAGTCCTTCTTCAGTCCGGTCGACCCGGTTCTACTGGAACCAGAACATCTGTTCCACCTCCAGCTGCTGTGGTTCTGACCCAAACCAACCTGCTCCCCTCCTGGCCTGTGGGGGCGCTGCACCAAGAACCACTGAAGGAAACCACACAAAAACCTCTGAAGACACTGAGAGCAACTTCCTTCTTCACCAGATGGAAACAAGATGGAGGCGTCAGATTTTAGTGTTGGAGGATTTCTCTTTAGTCTTTGGCTGAAGACCAGGAGCCATTTCTGCTGCTAGTGCTAGGCTAGCACGTTAGCTTTGGTTGTATTTACCCAGAATGCCCTGCGCTGTAGTCCACTTCCTGCTTTTGGAGCAGGCTTTGCTCCACTTGGCGTTCATATTCAAACCAACCAGAGTTCACTTCAACTGAACCCAGACCGAGGTTTGGAGGACCAGAGGTCAGGGGTCAGAGGTCGGTTAGTGTTCACACTTAGGCAAACGGACCGGAGTCAGGTTAAAGTGGACCAAACAGGTCTGGTGCGAATGCAGCCTCAGGGTTCGGTTTGAATCCTTCCCTCGGCCGCCTAGCAGGAGAAATCTTTGTAATATTTTACATTTTTAGTAGCTTAAGTTAAACATTATGCATTTGAAAACAGCAGCAGATATCAATTCTGTGATTTCATTGAGTTGCATCAATAAATGAGCGGGAACTAAAAGTTAGAAAGAATTATCTTAACTATTACAGTAATTGTTGCTTTCCTTTTTAAGTTAAATAAATCAGATCATGTAATGAATTCCTGTTTAGTTTTTATGAAACGTGGTGATGTTATGTTTATATGAAATAAATCACATGGAAACACAATGCACCCTGTTTCCAGTACGACCCAGTGGACCCATCGGACCAGTCTGAGCCGCCTGATGGGACGTTTCCTATGTGGCAAATCAAAACGCTCCGGCTCTCCTCGGTTTAAAGTCCAGAGCGAAGATTCAGCAAAACGCGTCATGTCCCACAGCCACAGAGGAAACATTTCACTGCTAGCAGGAGAAACGAGCCGCAGTAACGAGTTCAAACCGGCCGGCAAGTTTTATCTCCTGCTGTTATGAGAGAAACTCCGTCCGTCCGTCCGTCCATTTTCTTCTGCTTATCCTGGGTCGGGTCGCGAGGGTCGCAGCTTCAGAAGGGAGGCCCAGACTTCCCTCTCCAGCCACTTGTTCCAGCTCCTCCAGGGGAATCCCAAGGCGTTCCCAGGCCAGCCGAGAGACATCGTCCCTCCAGCGTGTCCTGGGTTTTCCCCTCCTCCTGGTGGGACATGAACTCCTCACCAGGGAGGCGTCCAGGAGGCATCCTGGCCAGATGCCTGAGCCTCAACTGGCTCTTCTCGATGTGAAGGAGCAGTGGCTCTACTCTGAGTCCCTGCTGGATGACTGAGCTTCTCTCTCTAAGGGAGAGCCCAGCCACCCTACGGAGAAAACCCATTTCGGCCGCTTGTATCCGCGATCTCGTTCTTTCGGACATGACCCAAAGCTCATGACCATAGATGAGGGTGGGAACGTAGATCGACCGGTAAATCGAGAGCTTGGCTTTTTGGCTCAGCTCTCTCTTCACCACGACGGACCGGTACAGCGCCGCTTGACGGCAGACGCTGTGCCAATCCGCCTGTCGATCTCCCGCTCCCTTCTTCCCTAATTCGTGAACAAGATCCCGAGATACTTGAACTCCTCCACTTGGGGCAGGACACCCCCCCTGACCCGGAGAAGGCACTCTACCCTTTTCCGGCTCAAGACCATGGCCTCAGATTTGGAGGCACTGATTGTCATGCGATCCTAAGGCCACCAAACCGGATCCCCTCAACACCTTGGCTGGTCTAGAAATTCTGTCCATGAAAGTGATGAACAGAATCGGTGACAAAGGGCAGCACTGGCGGAGTCCAACTCTCACCGGAAACGAGCCCGACTTACTGCCGGCAATGCGGACCAGACTCTGACACCGGTCATACAGGGACCTGACAGCCTGTATCAAAGGGCCCGGTACCCCATACTCCTGGAGAACCCCCACCGGGCTCCCCGAGGGACACGGTCAAGCACCTTCTCCAAGTCCACAAAACACATGTAGACTGGTTGGGCGAACTCCCAGAACCCTCCAGGACCCTGCTGAGGGTGTAGAGCTGGTCCAGAGTTCCACGACCAGAACCACCCTGCTCTTCCTGAATCCGAGGTTCGACTATCCGACGGACCCTCCTCTCCAGGACCCCTGAATAGACCGTGCCAGGGAGGCTTAAGAGTGTGACCCCCCTATAATTAGAGCACACCCTCCGGTCCCCCTTTTTGAGCAGGGGGACCACCACCCCAGTCTGCCAATCCAGGGGAACTGCCCCCGATGTCCATGCGATATTGCAGAGTCGCGTCAGCCAACACAACCCTACAACATCCAGAGCCTTAAGGAACTCCGGGCGGATCTCATCCACCCCCGGGGCCCTGCCACCGAGGAGCTTTTTAACCACCTCGGCGACCTCGCCCCCAGAGATTGGAGAGCCCAACCCAGAGTCCCCAGGCTCCGCTTCCTCAGTGGAAGGCATGTTGGTGGGATTGAGGAGGTCTTCGAAGTACTCTGCCCACCGACCCACAACGTCCTGAGTAGAGGTCAGCAGCACACCATCCCCACTATAAACAGTGTTGGTGCCGTACTGCTTCCCCCCCTCAGATGCCGGGTGGTGGACCAGAATCGCCTCGATGAGAGAAACTGTCGAAAATAAATATTTTTCACAATCGAGCCTGTCTAAAGCAAAGTTCAGAGTTCAGCAAACATCCAACGCAGCTTTTTCTCCAATGCCCACTCATTATGTATTTTAAATTAGTGCTGCTCTCTTTACGGTTTTAAAGATATTTTATTTCACATGAAACTAGTATTTTGTCTGTGCTGCAGAAAAACGGGATTGAAAATGAGTAAATACTAGATGTCCAAGTACATGTCAATAAATTAAAAATGTCCGTCAGATTGATGTAGATGTTTAACGTACTTTTCATTAAGTCCACAATGTAATAAAAATGTTTTTAATTGGTTTGATGTAATTTTTTAATCTTAAATGTCACGTTTACATTAGCTTTCAGTGGGTTAGTGTTATTAATTAATAGAAATAAACACCTGAAAACAACTATATATGTTATTAATTATATAATGACTTTCACTTAATTGAGTTACAGAAAAACATTATTTACTGAGACTTGGCTGTATTAGGGATTTTGCTTGAAATCTATCAACACAATTCAAACTAAACCTTTAAATATGAATTATAAAATATAAGCTAATTGCCTTTGATATTTTTCTTAAAATCAACTTTTCAGGTTTTTTTTACTTTTTAATTGGTTTTCTGCTTAATTGATAACCTCAGACTCTAGTTTGCCTTTATCCCAAACCTCCTGTATTATAGAAATTATACAAACTAAACGAGCAGCTGTTAAAGGTGCAATAATGTTTATAAGGACTATATTCTTTTACATATTTGTTAAAATTGACCTATCAGTTGAGAAGGAGATGGATCTGTTCAGATTATCTGTCTCAACATGGTGACAATTTGACAAAAACATTTTATTAGTTACTGCAGCTTTAGCAGCCAGCTAAACATAAAGCAGTAGGCCTAAAAAACACTTATAAAATAAACTTTTGGATGCTTGTAAAACGTGTGATCACACTCCTGGATTAAATTGCTGTCAGCCTTTACATGTGTTCAACACTTTTCCCATTTTAAACCTCTCAGACTCCATTTATGTAACATCCAAACATGATAACTCTCATATCAGAGCTGAAGCTATTGATGCTGCGCAGCTCTGCTAGCAGGAGGAAGCAGGAAAAGCAGCAGAAATAGAGACAGTAAATCTCTCCTCTCTGCTGAAGCTTCTCGCGCTCGCCGGGGGAATATGGGAGCGCGAGCAGCGCTGGTTTCTATGGCAACTCGCGGCTCGGCTCCACGGCGCGCGGAGTGCAGCAGGAATGTAAAAGCTGGATGAGGCCGTGGCGCTGGGCAGCCCTAGCCTGTTTCATCTCGTTTGGGCAGAACAATGTCCTAGGAGCTGCCATTCATCTAACATCTGTTTTTTTGTCGCTCGCAATATTCTGAATAAAACAATAAATAAATAAAAATAAACCAACAATACAGGCCTGTTGGGAAGAGGTTCGCTCCAAAGATACAACAAAGGACTGGGAACACTGGGAACTAATTACACTGCTAGTACTACTGCAGACACCAACATGCACACATTTACAATAAAATCATTTAGAAATGTACATTTATTGTGGGTTGGAGTTTGACGTTATGTTTGGTTTACATGGCAAGATTTTCAAAACATAACAGATCCGACAATTTAAAAAAGTCATAAATATAAGAGGTTTGGTTCTACAGTGTGCGGTGCAAGAGATAGATAAGATAAGATAAATCTTTATTGTCATTGTCACAAGGACAACGAAATTCAAAAGGTGCCATCAGTCGGTGCATATGCCCAAAAACAAAAAATAACTGTCTCACAATTCACACACAACGCAAGAATCAACAAACAACTGGAAAAAAAACTAATAAATAAGAACAGCCACATTCTCACATCCATCATTCATGATGATTAATGGTTGTTTTTGATTGCATTTAGTTTTGTTATTGCTATCGAGTAGAAACTGTCTCTGAGACGGTTGGTTCTGGTTCTGGTTGCTCTGTATCTTGTGCCTGAAGGCAGCAGTGTGAACAGAGAAGGTCCGGGGTGAGAAGTGTCCTTTGTGATGTGTTGTGCTTTTCTTAGACAGCGGTCGCTGTGCAGGTCCTCCAGTGAGGGGAGAGGGCAGCCAATGATTTTTTGGGCTGTATTCACAACCCTTTGGAGAGCTTTCCTTTGAGCCGTAGTGCTGCTGTTATACCACACGCAGATACAGTAGGTCAGTATGCTCTCTATGGAGCACTTGTAGAAGGACACCAGCAGCTTCTCCTTGATGCTGTTCCTCCTGAGAACCCTCAGGAAGTTCAGTCTTTGCTGGGCCTTTTTTATCAGCTCCAAGGTGTTCATGTTCCATGTGAGGCCCTGTTCAATGTGGACCCCCAGGAAACGGAAATCAGCTACCCTCTCCACACATTTTCCCCCAATGGTTAGTGGTGTAATGTCCGTTTTATTCCTCCTGTAATCTATTATGAGTTCTGTAGTCTTTGAGTTGTTGAGGAGCAGATTGTTCTCCCTGCACCACACCACCAGCCGCTCCACCTCTCCCCTGTAGGCGGACTCGTCGCCTCCTGAGATGAGCCCCACCACTGTGGTGTCATCAGCAAACTTGATGATGGTGTTGCTGTGGTGGGCAGAGGTGCAGTCGTATGTGTACAGACAATAGAGCAGGGGGCTCAGCACACAGCCCTGTGGAGAGCCAGTACTAAATCTCTGCATCAAGCCAAAATATCGAGTCGATATCAGTAATGGAACATGATAAGACTGAAACGTTCATTTCAGAATCCCTCTTAAAATTTTATTTTACTTTTCTATTGTAGATTCTCAACTCTAAAGTAAAAAAGATTTTTGCATAGATTTGCTCACAAATAATAACTTCTGCACTTTGTTTACGGTAAATCAATTACTCATACGATAAATTAAATCTATTGACTTCATTTCAATTATCGGCATTATCGTCTCTTCTGACCTTTTTCTCTTTCTGTTAATGACACCGAATGAAAAAAGGCTCAACTCCGGTGCTCTCCACTGACCCTCCCTTCCTCATTTCCTTAGTGTAAAGCCCAGCGCAGAGACCCGATCTTAGAGCTGTCGGCCGATTGTCGGCCCATTTTCAAAACCTAACAGACCAAACATTAGCCGACAGAAATCCTAGGTATAACGGTTCCATCGGGTTCGGTCCTGCCGTGTGGTGTCCAACAATGGGCACCAAATAATGGCTACAAGTTCAGTGAACTAATTTTAAAACCAGGCATTAATCAATGCTTTACTACAATCTACCTGCAATGCATGTGGCTAGTGTCAGAGTAAAGTCCTGACTGAATGAAAATCATTAGAACCTATTTACGTCACGTAACGAAGAACAGCTGAAAAGTTACTGGGTTTATCAACTGCGGTAGCAATTTAGCTCCAACTCCTCCTCTTGTCATTTCTATATTCTTTGCATGTTGAATAAACATTAATGTTGTTTCCACATATCATCTCCAATGTCCGCTGTTGCTCCGTGTCAGCTGTTTGGGATTCCCCTCCATAATTTCCCCTCAGAAAACACGGAGGAGAATCCTCGCTTTCTGATTGGCTACCTGTCACATTCAACAGGTGGAGTTAAAGCTCCCAGTCGGGGAAAACCTCTGATTTAGATCAGAGCGGCAACGACGATCTACCGTAACACACCACACAATCTTAGAAAGACCAACGTTTTAAGATTGTTATAAGGGGAAAAATAGGAGCAAAAAATCATGTAGTGTGAACTATTGCATCAGGTAGTCGATGTGCCCATCTTCTGTATTTAAATCTAATTATTACTGAAGGGCAACATAATATACATACTTCATAATCTGCACTCTTTTGGTTGAATGCAGTATTTATTTCCACTTTGGCTTTATGTTGTTTAGTTTTTATCAAGTACATTTTTTGTTAATGGAGACTGAGAATCCATTTTGTTTTTGGTTGTTTTGTTTATTTTGTTTATCAGCTCCAGTGTTAAATATTCTTTTGAAAATAAAGTGTATCAATCTTTGGCAGGAAATCACATCATTATTACATCATTTCCATTAAATCAGTGTAAAAAGGTCTTCAGACAATATTATCGTTTATCGCAATAATTTTTGAGACAATTAATCGTTGAGCAAAATTTGCTATTGTGACAGGCCTATTTAGAAAACAATGCAGAAAAAAAAATTATTTGTTTTTCTATTGTTTCTGTTTATAATGTCAATATAATGAAAGCATTTTATAAACACATATACACTTTAACAAAATAATAGAAAGGAAAAACTCAAAAACGAATAAAGGTCAGGGGCCTCGTGCATAAAACAGTTTGCAGTTTTCACACTAAAACTTGGCGCACGGAAAAATTTAGGAAAGTGCGGCGCACAAAATAAAAATCGGATGCATAAAACCGTGGCCGCGCACCTTTCCTTTATAAATCCTAATTTGCGGAAGCAGAGCAGCTGCTGCTCCGCCTGTCGCCTCCATAAATGCATCTTAATGTAAATTGGTATAAATACCCGGAAGTCTGCCGCTGCGTGAAGCAGTAACCATGGCAACGTCCTTGTTCGAAGCTGTAAAAGTGTTTATAATAATTATATTTTTTATTTAAAAGGTGCTTTGAGGACACATAATGTCACCTCACGAAAATAAAAATACATTTTAAAGAAAAAAATCCAAATTAAAAAAATGAAAAATAAAGAGATCCTGTAAATGGCTGTTAGAGCAGCAGAGCGTTCAGCCGGATTTAAAGACAGTCAGAGAGTCTCTGAGTGGGAATGTGGACGATTATTGTAAATACTAGATGCTTCATGTCCAGAAGGAGCATTCACATAGCGGGCGGCTGCAGCTGGACCGGTACCGGTACCGTTACCTGCTTTAAGTTCTGCTCAGAGCTCCAGGATGATCAGTCTGGATGAATCTAAACGCTCAGAAACCAGCAGATCAATCTGATCTCTGATCAATGGCTCCATGTTCTCCATCAGAGCCAAAGCTCCTCAGGTAGCGGCTCACCTTGATGCAGCTACTGATATACCTGGGATTGCATTCACACCTGATCACCTTCAATCAATCAAACCTGTTGATTATTTTTAATCAGCAGGTTGGAGTTAATCTGCTGATCCAATTTTAGTGACAATGAAATGACCCATAGATGCATTTCGGCGCTTCGGCTCTCGGACCGATGAGTTACATCTTTAGGAGACACAAACTGAGGAAAAGTACTATTTACATTCTAGTGAGGTTTTCACATACTTTTATTTTGATTTTCTTTATTTTGTCTGCGTGTTAGCTTATTGTCTGAGGATAAATGTGGTTCAGTTTCATCATTTACGATTAAACAAAATATTAAAACCATGAAAAAACATCGGGTTTGATGCTTCTTGGTCTGAATAACTGAATGTCGTCAAATCATTAGATCATTCACACACCTGCTATAAACTTATTGCATCTCTAGCTGTTTACATTATAAACATGTATAATATAAGATACTTTTACTGGCCAACTGGTTTATTGACCAGTTGATTTCTGGGAGCTGATTTCCATAATTTTGGGGCATCGTGATCAGCTGATTCTTACATGTGAAGCTGATCTGATCTTCATCAGCAAAGGTTTAAAAATCATCTCTGTCCTCTTCTGCTCTGCAGTGAGACGTTTAACTGACAGACCGACCCACCAGGTCTGAACGTTTACAGCTAACAATATTCACCTCATTGTTACCAACTCAGTGACTTTCTTGCTACATTTCAGACAAAAAAAAATTCATATCAGCCAAAATCAGCAGGTCAGGCTTTTAAAGATCGGTAACCAGGGATCGGCCTGAAAACTGCAATCGGTGCAGCTCTACACATATTCATGACGTTCTTTGATTAAATTCATTTCTCTTAAGTGTTACTCCAACAGCTAAAATGTTATTTACACCAGGTGAGTCTTTCTCCCCTTAGAATATGGACCGGTACTGGTACTGGTACTGGTACCGGTACCGGACTGATTCTGAGCCTTCAAATGATTTTAACAGAAGTTTCTCATAACTTAGAAGTTGATGTAAAAATAATGTTTTAGCCACTAAATGATTTTGCTCAGCAGCAAACAACATAGAGCAGCTCATCATGTAGCAGCTTGTAGCCTGACGGAAAAACATTTAGCTAACAATGTCAAACATTGACAAGTTTTAATTATTCTTATTAAAGATGGTTTGAAGCCAAAATAGCTCAGAAACATCCAGAGCCACCATGAGAATCAACTCATTTAAAGTTTAAACTCTAGCATAAATGTTTACTGCTGAACTGGACCGGTCCAGGTTGCTATCAAGCTAATGTTCTGTTAGCAGCTTTACTAATCTTTTACATTTCATTAGCAAGACTCATTAAAACAAACCTTTATCTTGGCTTTTTCTATTCTTCCTCTTTCTTTTCTCTCTCCCTGAAGGATCAGTCCTTTTCTGAGACATACTGTAGTTTTACTGACTTAACTTCTGACCGGAGCTTTGGACCTTTGGATGTTCTGAACAGCAGCTCGTTACCGGCGAAGCGTGCGGTACCTACCGCGGCCACCAGGGGGCCCCAAGAGCAATTTCTTTTTTTTTTTTTCTTTTATCCATAAAATAAAGATTTCTACATTCATTATCAAATATATATTATTGTAAAAACAGATCCTTCAAATTGTGTGTTTTTGATATTATAATGACATAGAAATTATTACTAAAAAAAAAAAAATCAGCTCCATTGAGGGGGCCCCTTGGTGGCCCTAAGCGGCTGCTTAGTTTGCTTTGCCTTGGGCCGGCCCTGTAGTCACTGATAGCTAATGCTAGCTTGTGCAAAAAATAAGAGGATATTCAATATAATCTGTTATGTTACAAAGAAATTCAGGTTCTTGACTTAATTTAAAACGTTTTAAGCTGCTTTACTAATCTTCTGTTGCAGCAAGCTGTACTACTATGCTATCGCTAGCTTTTACATAAACAGACCAGATTAAATGGAGAATCAGTGAGACATTTACTTCATCCATCCATCATCCATCCATCAACCATCCATCCATCATCCATCCACCCATCCATCATCCTGCCATCCATCTATCATCCATCCTTCCATCATCCATCCATCCATCATCCATCCATCATTCATCTATCATCCATCCTTCCATCATCCATCCATCCATCATCCATCCATCATCCTTCCATCATCCATCCATCATCCATCTATCATCCATCCTTCCATCATCCATCCATCCATCATCCATCCATCCATCCATCCATCCATCCATCACCAATTATCCATCTATAATCCATCCATCCATCATCCATCCATCATCCATCCATCATCCATCCATCCATCACCAATTATCCATCTATAATCCATCCATCCATCCATCCATCATCCATCCATCCATCCATTTATCATCCATCCTTCCATTATCCATCCATCCATCATCCATCCACCCATCCATCATCCTGCCATCCATCTATCATCCATCCTTCCATCATCCATCCATCCATCATCCATCCATCATTCATCCACCCATCCATCATCCTGCCATCCATCTATCATCCATCCTTCCATCATCCATCCATCCATCATCCATCCATCCATCCATCATCCATCCATCATCCTTCCATCATCCATCCATCATCCATCTATAATCCATCCTTCCATCATCCATCCATCCATCATCCATCCATCAACCATCCATCCATCATCCATCCACCCATCCATCATCCTGCCATCCATCTATCATCCATCCTTCCATCATCCATCCATCCATCATCCATCCATCATTCATCTATCATCCATCCTTCCATCATCCATCCATCCATCATCCATCCATCCATCCATCATCCATCCATCATCCTTCCATCATCCATCCATCATCCATCTATCATCCATCCTTCCATCATCCATCCATCCATCATCCATCCATCCATCCATCCATCCATCACCAATTATCCATCTATAATCCATCCATCCATCATCCATCCATCATCCATCCATCATCCATCCATCATCCATCCATCATCCATCCATCCATCACCAATTATCCATCTATAATCCATCCATCCATCCATCCATCATCCATCCATCCATCCATTTATCATCCATCCTTCCATTATCCATCCATCCATCATCCATCCACCCATCATCCATCCATCCTTCCATCATCCATCATCCATCCATCATCCATCCTTCCATCCATCATCCATCCATCCATCCATCATCCATCCATCCATCCATCATCCATCCATCATCCATCCATCCATCAATCCATCCATCCATCATCCATCCATCCATCCATCCACCCATCATCCATCCATCCATCCATCATCCATCCATCCATCCATCCATCCATCCATCCATCATCCATCCATCCTTCCATCCATCATCCATCCATCCATCATCCATCCATCCATCATCCATCCATCCATCCATCATCCATCCATCATCCATCCATCCATCATCCATCCATCCATCCATCATCCATCCATCCATCCATCCATCCATCCATCATCCACCCATCCATCCATCCATCCATCCATCATCCACCCATCCATCAACTAAAGTCAAACATTTTCATCTTTTACTTTGATTATTTCAACCAGAAAATAAAATCTGTCTGAGCTTTAGCTGGCTGAACTGCTAACACATTAAATCTCCTCATCAGGTCTGTCAGAACCAGCAGAGGTTCTGCTCTTGTGCTGCTGAGTTTGTCCTGCAGCAGGATGTGGGCCGAAGAGCTTCAGCGGTTTGATTCAGGTCGGTCTGCTGAGGCAGAACCAGATGTGGTCCGAATCAGGAGGAAACCGGAGCTATTTATGGTTCTGAACAGCTGAGCTCCACCAACGTCAGAATTGTTCTCAGCTCTTCAGAGTTTCTGCAAAGCGTTTGCTGAAGCCTCGTTTAGCAGCTCAGAGGATCGCAGTGAAGCTGCTGGGAGTCAAAGTGAAGCTCAGATCAGACGGTGGAGCGTCTGATTTAAAGAGCCGCCAGAGAATCAGCTGGGAAAGTGAGGAGGACAAAAATAGTCTGATAAAGACAGAGGGGCATGTCGCTCCGGTCCCACCGGAAAATACACCCTGAAGCCATCGCGCATAATTTCCTCTGGGACAAACCATCGCCGCCATTTTCAAGAAGCTAAACCGCTGCTGCAATTAGCAGAAACCAAACATCCTGCTAAGTCAGAGGAACTAACTAACGTTTCCTCGGTCAAAAGTAGAAAAAAAGAAATTACCAGAATAAGAGTTTAACAGATCAGATCCTCTGATTTCATATTTAATGATGTCATCACACAACAACGTAAATTATTTCCAATTTCTGGAGTTTTACGCACAAAATTGAAAATAACAAAAATACAAATAAAGCATATTCTATTCTCTTTAATCTGGAACAAACATCCAAAAAACTGCAAATCAGCCGAAACAACAAATATATTCATAAATTATATATTAATAATGTGAGCTGAAAGCAGCTGGAAAGTGTCATTATGTTTTTAGCTCACTTTCAGTTTTATTGCTTGAGGTTATTTAGTGGTTATTGTCTTGTTGTCGTTTTCATTATTTTCATCCTTCATCGTGTTTCTAGTTGGGTTTATTCTTTAGTTCCTTCAGTTCTGTTTCCTTGTATGTCTGAGTCCATGTCGAGTTTTCTTTAGTGATTATAGTTTATTTTGTATTTTATCCTTGTTTCAGCCTCCCTGTAGTGACTCTAGTAAAGTTGATTTCTTAGTTTTTTCCTCAGTCTGGGTTCAGTTATTCTTACATGTCTGAGTTCAGGTTCACTTTTTTTTAGTGGTTTCAGTTAAGTTAAGTCCTTCTAGTTCCCCGGTAGTGTTTTCTTATTTTGTCACTTTAGGTTTAGTTAGTCTAGATAGGTTATTTCATTGTTCAGATCTTCTAGTTTCTCTAGCTCTATGTTCCTTAGTTCTTATTGTTGTTAGATCAGCCTTGTTTCTGTTTCCCTCATGTCTTTCTCTCCTAGTTCATTAGACTTTCTTGATTCTTAGTGTTTTATCAGAAGTATTTTTGAGCTCCCTGCTTCCTCTCCTTCTGGTTCCCCAGCAGATCTTCTCCCCGCCCTTCAGCCTGGTTTCTCTCTCTTCCTCCCAGTATTTTAGCCTCTCATTCATCTCCATTCCCCATCAGATCCTCATCTTCATTTACCTCAGTCCTCTGTGCTTCCTTGTTTTCTCCATGTGTCTCCTGATTTGATGTTCTTTTGGATTTTGGATTTTTGTAAGTGCCCATCTTTTTTTCTACCATTCATCATTAAATCATCTAAAGACTCAGTAGCTGCTGCTGCTTCTCTGAATTTGGGTTCACCTTCAACAAACAACAACATAACAGAAAGAGAATATTAATTAAAAATAACTGGAACATTGATCAATATACGTATTGATTATTCTAAATATTTAATTTGACAAAATGTTAACCCTAACAATACCCTATAATAATAGTAATAATAATAAGCAGTACGGCACCAACACTGTTTGTAGTGGGGATGGTGTGCTGCTGACCTCTACTCGGGACGTTGTGGGCCGGTGGGCAGAGTACTTCGAAGACCTCCTCAATCCCACCAACATGCCTTCCACTGAGGAAGCAGAGCCTGGGGACTCTGGGTTGGGCTCTCCAATCTCTGGGGACGAGGTCGCCGAGGTGGTTAAGAAGCTCCTCGGTGGCGAGGCCCCGGGGGTGGATGAGATCCGCCCGGAGTTCCTTAAGGCTCTGGATGTTGTAGGGTTGTGTTGGTTGACGCGACTC
The DNA here is from genome assembly GCF_001444195.1 of Xiphophorus couchianus. Taxonomy (NCBI): domain Eukaryota; kingdom Metazoa; phylum Chordata; class Actinopteri; order Cyprinodontiformes; family Poeciliidae; genus Xiphophorus; species Xiphophorus couchianus. The sequence continues at coordinate 7,760,045 of NC_040238.1, read as the reverse complement.
TGCAATATCGCATGGACATCAGGGGCAGTTCCCCTGGATTGGCAGACTGGGGTGGTGGTCCCCCTGTTCAAAAAGGGGGACCGGAGGGTGTGCTCCAATTATAGAGGGGTCACACTCTTAAGCCTCCCTGGCAAGGTCTATTCAGGGGTCCTGGAGAGGAGGGTCCGTTGGATAGTCGAACCTCAGATTCAGGAAGAGCAGGGTGGTTCTGGTTCTGGTCGTGGAACTCTGGACCAGCTCTACACCCTCGGCAGGGTCCTGGAGGGTTCTGGGAGTTCGCCCAACCAGTCTACATGTGTTTTGTGGACTTGGAGAAGGCGTTTGACCGTGTCCCCCGGGGAGCTCGGTGGGGGTTCTCCAGGAGTATGGGGTACCGGGCCCTTTGATACGGGCTGTCAGGTCCCTGTATGACCGGTGTCAGAGTCTGGTCCGCATTGCCGGCAGTAAGTCGGGCTCGTTTCCGGTGAGAGTTGGACTCCGCCAGGGCTGCCCTTTGTCACCGATTCTGTTCATCACTTTCATGGACAGAATTTCTAGACCAGCCAAGGTGTTGAGGGGATCCGGTTTGGTGGCCTTAGGATCGCATGACAATCAGTGCCTCCAAATCCGAGGCCATGGTCTTGAGCCGGAAAAGGGTAGAGTGCCTTCTCCGGGTCGGGGTCGGTCCTGCCCCAAGTGGAGGAGTTCAAGTATCTCGGGATCTTGTTCACGAATTAGGGAAGAAGGGAGCGGGAGATCGACAGGCGGATTGGCGCAGCGTCTGCAGTGAAGCGGGTGCTGTACCGGTCCGTCGTGGTGAAGAGAGAGCTGAGCCAAAAAGCCAAGCTCTCGATTTACCGGTCGATCTACGTTCCCACCCTCATCTATGGTCATGAGCTTTGGGTCATGGCCGAAAGAATGAGATCGCGGATACAAGCGGCCGAAATGGGTTTTCTCCGTAGGGTGGCTGGGCTCTCCCTTAGAGATAGGGTGAGAAGCTCAGTCATCCAGCAGGGACTCAGAGTAGAGCCACTGCTCCTTCACATCGAGAAGAGCCAGTTGAGGCTCAGGCATCTGGCCAGGATGCCTCCTGGACGCCTCCCTGGTGAGGAGTTCATGTCCCACCAGGAGGAGGGGAAAACCCAGGACACGCTGGAGGGACGATGTCTCTCGGCTGGCCTGGGAACGCCTTGGGATTCCCCTGGAGGAGCTGGAACAAGTGGCTGGAGAGGGAAGTCTGGGCCTCCCTTCTGAAGCTGCGACCCTCGCGACCCGACCCAGGATAAGCAGAAGAAAATGGACGGACGGATGGATGGATGGATGGATGGATAGATGGACAATAATAATAATAAATATAATAATAATAATTAATTTTGTAACCAGGTTGCTGTGTATTGCAGACTTCTGCCCAGGTCCGTCTTGAAAATGAGATCTAGATCTCAATGGGGTTTACCTGGTTAAATAAAAGAAATAAAAAATAATAATAATCAATGTTATTTATAATGCCTGCATAGCTTAAATATACAATGTATTTATGATGAGTTTTAAAATATTTTTTGTGATGTGAAGCAATTTGAGTTGCCGTGTTGCTGAAATATTATGCAAAAAACCTGATTTATTAATTCAATAACATGATTACAAAATAACAAATTCAGGAAGTAAATCATAAAAATATTTATCTTATGTAAATATAATATAGCATTTTCAGCAGGTAGCAAATAAAAATCATTAGAAAAACAAAACATGAAGCTTTTCTTTATCTGACGCTTTTCCATTCAGTGAAGTTATTCACAGCACCTGCAGTAATTTAGAATAAGTCATAAAAATATTACTCAAGTAAAAGTAAGAAGTACAGCATAGTAAAAGTACTCCTAAAAGTGCATTTTTTCCAAAATGTAACTGAGTAAAAGTAATTAGTTACTGCCTGGCTGGAGGAAACCTGAGCCAGGTGAGCGGCTGGCAGCCATGTTGCCTCCAGGTAACGACTTCCTGAGAAAAACTCGGGCCTGTCAGACTTCAGGTTCTGAATCCACATGTTCAGCAACATGTGGTTCAGAAAGCTGCAGCTTGTTAGACGGAAACATTGCAGCCGCTGATTGGATCAGAACAAACAGTTTCAATCCCTGAGAGATTTGTTGGTTATTGGATTCATTCTACATAATTAGTTTCCCCACATCATTTACATCCTGAATTATTCAGCACTACTGACTCATTTACCACCTTAAATTCTCCTTGTACGACTTTTCTAAGAGAAAAATTGAATAAGACTGTTAAAGATATGAGATATACTGTCAATAAGCTCAGCTGATCTTTCCAAAGCGTTGCTTCGCCTCCAACACCAGAAGCGTCTCACTTTCATCGCTGTGACGTTGAAAGCAACACCAACCCTAAAAACATTCACCACAATATTAATATTATTATGTACTGTATATGTTTGACAAAGAGCCAAACATCAATAAATCAATCACTCTCTCTGATTTTAAACAGCGAGTCATATGAGCTTTAATCGACTTCCAGTGGAATAACGCTCCATTACAGCTTTGAAGCAAAGCTAACGCTAGCTTCAGTTTCATCTCTTTTATTTTCATTTAGGTACTAAAATGTTACAAAAAACATGAATCACAAGTTTTGCTTTAACTTCTAAAGTAAGCTCATACTCTACTAAAATGGCGGCGCCCTGTATGACTGCGGCTGCATGGGCTCTCGACAACTTGCGAGTATTTGAGCAAAATACTCCGCCTAAAACGCTACAAACTTTGCATCCACTCAGTAAGTTAGCATATGATCGCCAGCGTCTGCTGGAATTACGATCATCAAGTGATTTTGGACTCATAAAAACGACTACTCTGGAGTGTTTACGTGATCTCGGAGTGCTACGGAGGCAAGACCCAGCGGCCCGCAGCGCAGCGGACTCGCCTAGCAGCACTAGTCGGAGGAGGAGAAAGCGAAGGCGGTGCGACCGGCAGCGGAAGCGCGGCTGTCGAAGTGGACTAACAGCTAAGCTAAACACTAACCCCCACAGATCGCCGCTTCCGTCCATCTTCCTCTCCAACGTTCGCTCTCTGGACAACAAAATAGACCATCTGCAACTAGAACTGTCTTCAAAAAGAGAGTTGAGGAACTGCTGCGCTCTCATTCTGACGGAGACATGGCTCAACTCGTCCATACCGGACAACGTTGTTAGCCTGGAGGGGCTCGCTACATTCCGCGCAGACAGGAGCAGCGCTCTCAGCGGTAAAACCCGAGGAGGAGGGCTGTGTATTTACATCAATAACGACTGGTGTAAAAATGCCATGACTGTCGCCAGTTACTGCTCCCCGGACATCGAGCTTCTGACTGTTAACTGCAGACCTGCCCAGGGAGTTTACTGTGGTTAGCATCACTGCTGTGTATGTGCCCCCCAGTGCTAACACTAAAGAGGCTATGAGTGTTCTCTACCGGACCATCAGTGATTTGCAATCCTCACACACAGAAGGCGTTTTCATCATTGCTGGGGATTTTAACCAGGCCAACATGGAGACTGTTCTCCCTCACTTCAACCAGTATGTGGATTTTCCAACCAGGGGAGGAAATACTCTAGACTTGGCCTACACCAACATCAAAGAAGCATTCAGAGCAGCCCCCCGCCCCCACCTTGGCTCTTCAGACCACCTATCTGTTATGCTAATTCCTGCATACAAGCCCCTGCTGATCAAAACAAAACCTACAGTGAGGCAGGTGAGAGTGTGGACTGAGGGGGCCATGGAGGCACTCCAGGACTGTTTTGAGTGCTCTGACTGGGAGATGTTCAAGGCAGCAGCCACTTACAACGACCAGATTAACATCGATGAGTACGCCATGACTGTGTCAGCCTACATCAACAAGTGCACAGAGGACGTCAGCATCACTAAGAACATTATCACCCGGGCCAACCAAAAACCCTGGATGACTAAGGAGGTACGGGAAATGCTAAAAGCACGGAACTCAGCCTTCAAGTCTGGCGACAAGGAGGCACTGAGGACAGCAAGAGCCAACTTGAACCGTGCTATCAGGTTAGCAAAGCGAACCCACAGTCGAAAATTACAGGAGTTCTTCCACGACACCAGCAACACCAGGAGTATGTGGCAAGGCATAAAGGCGATCACAGACTACAATCCATCCTCCCCCCCAGTGGGCGAAGTTGATGCTGACTTTCTCAATGGACTCAATAACTTCTTTGGGAGGTTCGAGGCACTGAACAGTACTCCGGCAAAGAAAACTGTTCCCCACCAGGAAGAGGAGGCACTCTGCCTGGACACAGCCGATGTGTTGAAGACTCTGAAAAGAGTCAACCCACGGAAGGCCCCAGGCCCCGACAACATACCTGGGCGGGTGTTCAGGGAATGCGCAGGTCAGCTGGCTGGTGTCCTAACAGACATTTTTAACACCTCACTGGACCAAGCCACAGTGCCAGCCTGTCTCAAAACTGCCTCCATCATTCCGGTGCCGAAGAAACCTCAAGTCACCTCTTTCAATGATTACCGGCCTGTGGCACTGACTCCCATCATGATGAAGTGCTTTGAAAGGCTGGTAAAAGAACACATCGTCTCCAGACTCCCCTCCACATTCGACCCGTTCCAGTTTGCCTACCGCCGAAAACGCTCCACTGAGGACGCCATCTCCTCCGCCCTACACCTGAGCCTGGCTCACCTGGAGGAGAAGAACACTCATGTGCGGATGTTGTTCCTGGACTTCAGCTCAGCGTTCAACACAATCATCCCACAGCATCTGGCAGGAAAACTGGGACACCTGGGCTTCAGCACCCCCCTGCGCAACTGGCTGCTAGACTTCCTCACCGACAGACCTCAGTCAGTCCGGATCGGACAACACACCTCCGATGTCATCAGCCTCAGCACAGGCTCCCCTCAGGGCTGTGTCCTGAGCCCTCTGCTGTTCACTCTGATGACACACGACTGCGTCCCCAGGTTCGCCACCAACCACATCGTGAAGTTCGCGGACGACACAACGGTGGTGGGCCTCATCAGAGACGACAACGACCTGGACTACAGAGAGGAGGTGGAGCAGCTGGTGGACTGGTGCAGAGACAACAGCCTGATCCTGAACGTTGACAAGACGAAGGAGATGATCGTCGACTTCAGGAAGAACCGGCCCAGCCACGCTCCACTGCTCATCAACAGCTCGGCTGTGGAGGTGGTCAGCAGCACCAAATTCCTGGGGGTGCACATCACTAACGACCTCACCTGGACTGTGAACACCACGTCTCTGGTCAAGAGGGCACAGAAACGTTTGTATTTCCTGCGGAGGATGAGAAGAGCACACCTGCCCCCGCCCATCCTCAAGACGTTCTACAGAAGCACCATAGAGAGCATTCTGACCAGCTGCCTCTCTGTGTGGTGTGGAGGCTGCAGCGCCTCCGACTGGAAGAACGTGAGGAGAGTGGTGCGGACAGCAGAGAGGATCATCGGGGCCCCCCTTCCCTCCATTCAGGACATTTCATCCCAGCGCTGCGTGTCCCGAGGCCGAAACATCGTCAGTGACCCCTCACACCCCCACCATGGACTGTTCTCCCTGCTGCCCTCTGGAAACAGGTTCTGCAGCATCCGGTGCAGGTCCACCAGGTTCTGAAACAGCTTTTTCCCACTTGCCATCAGACTGTTGAACTCTTAACTGGACTGCACTTAAAATCTGGTCTCCACTTTATACCTTGCACATGTACAGAGCTAAATAACTTCCATTTTACTGTCAGTCCTGCACTTTATATTTTATATTTATATTTACATTTATATTTTATACTGTATTGTATTTTATTCTGGAGTAACCTCACAACATTGGAACCTCAAAACATTGTCCTGAGCCGTATGCAACGAAATTTCGTTCTGTATTCACCCTGTGCATGCAAAATGACAATAAAGTCAGTCTAAGTCTAAGTCTAAGTCTAACTTTCTGGAGCAGCATGTTGTACTATGGTG